>NW_009932714.1:0-8026 GCF_000696875.1 Nestor notabilis
AGGGGTAATGGCTTCAAACTTAAACAAGAGAGGTTTACATTAGGTATAAGGAAGAAGTTCTTTACAATGAGGGTGGTGAGGCACTGGAATGGGTTGCCCCAGGAAGTTGTGAATGCTCCAACCCTGGCAGTGTTTAAGGCCAGACTGGACAGAGCCTTGGGCGACATAGTTTAGTGTGTGGTGTCCCTGCCCATGGCAGGGGGGTTGGAACTAGGTGATCTTATGGTCCTTTCCAACCCAAACCATTCTATGATTCTCTAACCTGCTCTGCTATGGGTGACAGTACACAGTGTACACAACCAGCCCACAGCAGTGTACCTGGCTGGGGATGGCGGCAGCAATGACTACATGGGATCAGCAACCTCTTCTGTCAGTACTTTTCAATCTGGAAGAGTATGGATTTTTGGCCAAAGAGCCATTATTCTTTTGCTTATCTAACATCTGCCAGCATAGTACCTTCTTTATCAACATTTATCTGTAACAAATGAGGTTAATTACTACCTTATATGATCACGTATTTCTTACTAGAACTCACTGTGAAAGATGGCAGCTTGCAGAAACCCACCACAAAGTACAGGCAGGGTTACCAAAAGCATGGCCAGTTTTCGTCTTGATATCAAGGAAGGCACACAGTGGGTAAACAGGACTGTAATCATAGTGAAGGTGAAAGCAAAAGACAAGGGTTATCTTACGTCCCCTCTGCCAGTCAATTTAAGCAGATACAAAATATATATATAATTCTATCTCTCCCAGTGTGTTTGGGACCTAATACAGGTACTGTATTGCAGAGGTACTGGCAGTAAAATAATAGTAGTATATGAATAGACGATGGTACACTTGGCCTCAATGTGGAAAATGAATTTCAACAATATAGGAAGAATCTTCTGCAAAACATTGTGTCATCTGATAGCCAAAAAGATCCTTATTTTTTCCACCTACTTCAAGTAATAATCTGACAATTACACTGACCATAAGATGGACATTAAGCTATTTACTGTTGAATACTTCAGCAAATGGACAGTCTAGATAAATCAGACAAACGAGGAACAAACTGCCCCCAAAAATATCCAGAAGGTAAGTTTTAAGAGGGTCTTAGCCATCAACGTGAACATTTTCTGTAACCAGCTCCCAGTGGTACCTGGGGAACACAGAAAACAACCAAGATACTGCAGTAACAGCAGGCTGTGCTCAGGGACCTGGGCAGTTCTCATTTTGCTACACAGTCACAGATCACCAGTGGCTGGTTCTTTGCTGACACACTTCTTGAAAAGTGATCAAGTTCATTAAAGTTCCAACTCCACCAACATGGAGTCAATTTTAGCAATCTCATCTCCATTTCAATGTTTCTCATCAGGGTCTTCTAAACTTTTTTATTACTTTTTTTTCTTCCCTCATCTTCTCTTAGTGTGATCAAAAAGTGCTGGTACCTGTCCCATCATGAAACACATCATAGCCAACTATACCAATGAGCTAGTCCTGGTCTTCTGCTTGCTACAGCTGAAATAAAATCTCTTCCTAACTTTTTATGGGTAATTCTTCAAGTCCTTTAATACAACCAGGTTTGGTTAAGGGCTTTGCTCAAGTTTCTCAGTGTTCAGTAGTTACGGATCACTGCAGTCCGAAGTACTCCCACATATGTATTCACTTCAGATGTAATTACAAGTTACATAAAGATTAGACTTTTAACTGAATTTACAATTTTCATTGTTTCAGAACAGTTACAAATTAGCCTGGACATTTTCTGATTATGAACCAAAGATCTCCCTGGTTTTGCTCATGTTTCCTTTCAGGATAAAAGCAGTGCTGCCATATCTCTAAAGAAATTCTATAATAAACACTGCTGCTTTTCCCCCCACTAGTAACATAACTTAATAGCAAGGCAATCGCATTTGACTTGATTTATGTTCAGAATTTTACAAAAACCATCCTGCCAGGAAGGTGGAAGGGAGCCTAACATCTGCAATTTAATAGATTATAGAGCAAGACAGTCTGCTGCATACTCATCAAATAGTAAAACGTAGCTTAGTTGTAAAAACAATGTAATTCTGTGCTTCAAAATTTCTTAAAACCAAATAAAAACTAGTACAAAAGTTAAATTCAATAAGCTAATGCAATTTCTTTACAGAGGCGATATATGCTGATGGGATTTAAATTTCGATTTACATATATTTGCATTAAAGGGATGAAAAAAATGAATTTCACTTTCCAGTTAAAAGTTAAATGCCACGTGAAATGACTATAGATCAGACACTGAAGGAAATTCAGCAATTTGTGTTCATACCATGCAGGACTATTTACTAAAAGCAGTTATTAATTAAAAAAAACCACCACACAACAAAACAAAAAATAAACAAAAAACAAAACAAAACAACAAACCCCACCACGAAGCCAAAAATGTAGAGGAATTTTCATTTCAAGGAGAATTGCCTAAGGATGCATCTACCATAATTTTAAAACCTCCCCAATTTCACAGTCACCATTGCTTTCATTCTCTTAAAGATTACTATATTCTCCATTTTTTGAGGCCACAAATAAGCACCCACTGCTGAAGGCTCTTTAAAAATCTCTTTCCTCCTCTTCCAACACCTCTGCCTGTGTATATCTTGTGTATATGAGTGAACGTATGTGTAGGAGTGAAGAAACAACATCACACACAGAGATTGGCAAGTCACGAAAGAATGTAAGCACTGAAGAATGGAGCGTATTTAGGACTCACCAAGCTTATCTGATGAGCGTGTTTTCACATTCTGGGAAGAAGGAAAGATGATAAAATCTTCATAGTGCCACAGCAGGTATCACTGAGCAACTAAGAGTTAAAAGCTCACAAGGAAACAGGCATAGAACCTGCAGGACAGGGAGCTACCAGTATTGGAAACTAGTTCGACAGCCTGGCAAATGTACAAGGGCTGTTCAAAAACAGGGATTGATTTACTATTTGTGGAGGGAAACCTGTCCTGTTTCTCCTGACAAAGCCAGGCAATGAATCTTTTGTCCTATAGCCACGTAAATGCAAAATAATTAATAACTTAGAATAAACTGCAAATTTGACCAAGTCATTGATTTGCAAATGTAACTTTCAGGACTTTCAAAATCAGTATAAGAACTAAATAAAATAACTGCATTTCACTCACTGAACTTTTTTTTACCCTTAACAACCTAGCCCTAGTTTGATGCAGTTGGACAATTTTTGGTCAGGCCCAAAAGAGCAAGATCTGGACTGAATGTCACTAGGCTGGCTGCGTGTTGGAGCTCTCCTGGTTCCTGTGCACAGTTTACATAGCCCCAGGCCCTGTGTTCTTTTCCTTATTTTCACAAGTATTTGCATGTGTTATATTCAGTATGGTGCACCATAAGCAATAGTGTATAATTGCCATCAAACAAACGAAGTGCTTAATTTCATTAAATCAAAACATGTAAAAGTACTCACATTATTATTCTCTGCCCTCTCAAGTTGTGAATCACATCTTTTAGAGAGCAAGTTTCACATTTTATTTTGATGTGACCAGCCTTATTTCATGTCAGTAACTGTCTGACATGGGAATTTTGTATGTATCCGATATTTAACAGCCTTTTTTAACAATTTCTGGCCAGTACAACAGAGACTTTAATCTCTGGTTTCTTACTAGGTAGCAAATGGGCTAACATATATACAGCTAAAATGAAGTGTAACAACGTTTATTTTGTAAAATGCTTTTTTTTATGCCACATTAAAAAGTGCCATGCTACCAAGCTAAAATAAACAACTTTAGACCAAAAGCAAGTTTTCAACGACGTAACTTCAAAAAGCAGTTAATGATCATTTGAGATAATTTCCAAAATGAAAAAGTACTTATTTAGCATTAACACAAGCAAATCAATACAAGCTTTAACTCCAGGGTTATCATACAGGGAATACCTTCATGAAGAATTAATTGTTCAACTATACACTAGCTTTTTTTTGGCATACACAAAAAAACACTCTTTCAAAAGCTCCTCCTTAAACAGAGCAAGCCAAATTGTGAAACCCGCACCAACCTCACTGGAATTTAACATTTTTGAATGAGAGAAGAAATACAGCTGGGACTTTTTGTTGTGTTGTTTTCCTTTTTTTTTTTTTTTTTTTTTATTTTTAGAAATAAAACAGATGTTTATCCTAGGACTTCTTATTTGGAAAAAAAAAATCTTCATAACTTTTATGAAATTTCAAAATTCATGTAACCTCAAAACCTTCTATTTCCATTCACAAGCATAACTTCCTTCAAATTTACAGGAACCTGAGGGATCTTTTGTGCAAGATCAGAATAATAATATCAATATGGTTTTATTTAATGTACCTAAAACGAAATAGAAAGTCATCAAGCCACTGGTTATTTAAGAAGAGATGTCTGAAAGAACTCTGCACAGGATGCATAGATGAATAGACATAAAGGCAGCATTTGGAGATGCTGAATCAGATGTCTGCATCCCTGTAGAGAGGTTACGTGATTGTTCACTGAGACAACTGAAAGAATAGGCTGTGAAGGTCCTAAATGTCTAAATCACAACAACTTCACTTGTACCTCTATTCCACAAACAGTGGTGAGGACAGATCCTTGCTTCCTTCCCTTCTATACAGAATACCCTAGCTCTTTGCTCCCCAGAGTACATTCTGGGAATTGATTTCTATCAAGTGTGGCAGAAAAACTCTTTATTTAAATAGTACTCAGTAAACATTCTATTTGTTGGCATGGTTAATAAGATTCTTTACCAAATATGTATTAAACTGTAAAGCTCCTTGCCAGATGTTAGTACAGATACTAAAAGTTTACATGGATTCAAGAAGTGACTGGAAAAATTCTTGGAAGAAAAATTTATCAAAGACTTTTAATTATCAAGGATAACATCCCACTTCATGAAGACTAGAAGCCTTGAACTGCTGCAGCACTGGAGCTGTATTTTGAGGAAACACCTTCTTACACCTGCCCTTTTGTAATGGTTTTATAAGGCACCCTGTGTCTATGATGCTGGGGAGAGGGATCTTAAACCTGGTCCAGAACCATTCTCTTATGGTCTTACAGTAACCATGACTTGTCTAAATGTTTTCCAAGGTTATACCTGTATCTGAAGAAAACAAAGAGGGGTGTGAAATACATACTGTGTGTGGATACAAGATGTAAGCAAGTGGCTGTTCAACCTTAATAACACAACTCAGCTTCCATGTGTCAGTACTTTGGTGCATTTCACTCATAGGCATCTCTCAATTTCTAAATTTCTCTGGGTTTTTTTTTCTATTTTTTCTTTAAATAGTGAAGGTTAGGCAATGAGTTGAGGGTAAATTCAATCCAGAGTTGATATAAAATAGATCTAAATTCAAATTTTAAAAAGCACACCATGAAAGCAGTGAACTTCTACTTCATGCAACACAAATACATACTATGTAGCAGTACTAGATAGTATAATCTACTACACCTTCTGAAACTATGCTATACATGAAATGGAAACGTTTCCTTAATGAGTAAGCAATGAAATCTCAGCAATTCAATAACTGGTATTTGTCAGCTGTGTTTAACAAGGAACCTCAGAAGGAACAAAACTTATAGGAAGACTATAATGAAGTTTGGACATTTTCATCTTCACTGTCACCAAAGCAAGTCAGGTTGCCTGGTGAGCTGTTCTTTGCTGCAAATGCTTGCCTTTATTTGATGTACTTTGTGTTTCTCACATAAAACAATCACATGATCGTGATTTGCACCTATGTGTTTGCTAACCAGGACAATTTAGCGGTGATAAAAAGCCCAGGTTAATTTCCCAACACAATTAGTTTAAAGGCCACCATGATAACATGACAGGAAGATGAAAAATGGATGTGAAAGTCATTCCCTTCGTCCTGTTCTGTGTGCCCAGCTTCAGACTGCCTGTCTGCCTGGGGCACAGCCACACTAGATACACAGCAGCACTTCCTCCCACTGCCCAGAGGGAGAACCCAGGTGAGACAGAGGAGATGGAGGGAAGCCAAGGGACCAGCTGAAAGGAAAGCCCTTTCTTTTCTCTCACTTTCCTCCAGACTGGGCTGGACTGCGGGAAAAGACAATCATATCCACCATGCTTGTCACATACTTCCTCTATCTCTCCCTCTTTAAGGCGTCTCAGTCTATGTTACTATGTTCCCCAAGGAACACTGGTAAAACAGTGCCACACCTATTTTTTTTCTCCTCATTTCAGACACCGCTCTCTTATCTTAACCATAGCCAAACCTTGCTTCAGATTCCCACTGCCCTTCAACTATCCTTTTTGTCCCTTCCTCATTATCAGGGGTTTGTGCCACACCTTTCAGTTGCTACATGCCAAAAGCCCACCTCTTACAAAAGCCTTGGTGACTTTGCATGCAGTGACAGCTCCCGAATGATTTTTTCGACTACAAGCAGTTTGAGGTCATGCTACGCTAAACATTACATTCAGTGCATATTCCATTCACTCACAGGAGCTCATAGGAATAAAGCTGGTGCATGACAGGTAACAGCAGAAGAAAAGTTGAATAGCAATGAAGTGAGGGGATCGAGAGAAGCAGGACGCAGAAGAATCTATTGCTTTTTTTTGTATCTTGTATTCTGTGTCAACAGAACAAGCTTAAAACCAACTGGCATTTGTTGTCTGCCTTCATCTGTTCTGTATATTAGTGAGATGCACTAGCTACTTGCTTTTCTGTACTGGTTATATGATTAAAAAGTTCTGAAATGTAAAAAATTCCTAGCCATTTTCCCCATGCAAAACTTACAACATTTACCCTCATACCATGACCACTGAAGGAAAGATATTTTAAAACAGCCAACTCATTTTCTTGAGGCTTTCTTCTAGATTTCTTGCACTGGTGTACACGTTTGTTTTTTAAACTCTCATTTTATTTGTGCCTAGACAGCTTCCCGAGTACCAAGAGTGAAAATATAAACCAGATCAGAAAACTGGATTTTCTAGCCTACAGCTAATGAATTATGCGAATTTAGTTAAAACTCATTTCAGACACAATGTGACAGAAATTTGGCTGCATCTTCTAGAAGAAAGGTTGAAAATATTTTACTGAGCAAAAAGTCAACAGTAAATATTTTATTGTGTAACCAAACTTTGGACAAACATCATTTTCAGCACATAATTTAACAGAAACAACATTCCAGCCAAATTAGCTAGTTTAATTCAATGCACCAAGGGATAAGGCAATCGGAATTGCTTCCTCTAATTCAACTTGTATTTACTCAACTAAAAGCAAAACCAGAGATACATACTTACTAGTCACCCCAGGCACTACCAGATGAATACACAGAGATAAAGTGTAACTATTACCTCACTCATCTGAAAACTGCACATCCAACCAACACCCAGATGGAAAATGCACTGATGGTTTCCTTCATTATCCATCAACATTGCCATCAACAAAATCTTCATTCTATCTGTTGCTAATGACCATTAACATCAGCATGTGCACGCTAACATCAAACCCTCCTCTTACTCTGAATTGCACTTGGCGAAAATCGCACTTGAATTTCGTCCTTTTTCACCTCTTACTCTACATCACACTTACCAAAAAAGGAAGATTAAAATGCTCACTTTGGCTGCATTTGCACAGAGGAATGGGCTGCTAAGAATGCTCAGAAACAAAATCAGACATGATGACTTATCTCTATTACAGAGAAACCTTAATCTGCTTAGTGGAAATGCTGCCCGATTTGTCTCCACCTATCCCCACCCTTTCTCTAAAAAGCAGGCGGTTAATTTTCCAAAAGGAAACCCCAAACCCCAGGAACGCCGCCCGCTCCCATCTCCGCAGCTCTCCCCTCCCCGCGGCGGCAGCTGCCCTCCACCGCTGCTGCCCACTTACTGATTTTTTCCTCCCCTCTGGAGAAAGGGAAGCAGCAGAGCTGGCCCATGGCATCTACTGCTCTCTTTTCTTCCTCCTCCCCTCTGCGTGCACCGCGAGCTAGAGCTGCAGATCAGGCTGTAGTCCGTGCAAAAACTGCTTGTTCTGCTCGAGGAGCAGCGGGGGACCCGGAGCGAGCGGCAGGGCCGGCCCCGCCCC
>NW_009932715.1:0-7677 GCF_000696875.1 Nestor notabilis
CAAAAGCTGCGTGTGGTAAAGGCCCTTCAGGCCCGTGTCCCGCCGGGGTTTCCTCGGCGCGGTGCGTCGCCTGCTCCTCCAGCCTGACAGACCTCGCCGCTTCCCCGCTGGCTGTGTCCTGAGATGAGGCTGTGCTGAACGTGCTGCAGTGTGTTGCTGTTTGTGTAAATGGTTGTTAATTTGAGAGGCAGAGGAGTTTTAGTGTGGGATCTCGTTACGGTTTTGGCTGATGGCAGCTTTCCTCACTAGAAATAACTGCCTTCTGGTGTGCGGAGTGGAGACGCGAGGGGTTTGTTGTGCCCTGTGGTGTGTGCCAGCAGCATGCAAGCCAGTGTCGTTGAGAGTGCTCTCATCATGCCTTGTGTGAGATTTTGTTTTCATTCGTGTTCATTTTCCCCGAATAATGCATATATTTTATGAGTTGTTCAGCTGAGATTTTCTGTATTGCATAGTGCAGTAGGTTAACAGTAACTTTGGACTTCCAAAAGCCAACCTAGTGGCTTTGCCTCGTGTTCTTGTTCTGACTGCATTTGTCCCATTGTTTCCCTTTCACAGGAGACACTGGATTTAAACCGTAGAACCCCCCCGTGCTTTGGGAAGTTTGCAGAGATGGAAAAAATGGCAAACATGCGAGCTGAAATCAATGAGGTACAGCCATCACTGCTGTCGGCGTACACCCAACACTTCAGTACTGGGTTCGGCTGGGATAAAGGTCTTTTCTTCCTAGTAGTTGGTGCAGTTGTTGCTTTAGTCTGACAGTAACGTTGGTAACACACCAATGTCTTAGTTATTGTTAAGCAGTGTTTACCCTGATTAAGGACTTGTCAGTCTCATGCTCAGCCAGTGAGGAGGGGCACGAGAAGCCGGGAGGGAGCAGAGTCAGGACCCAAACTGGCCAAAGGGGTATTCCATACCACAGCACGTCATGCCCAGTATAGAAACTGGGGGGAGTTAGCTGGAAGGGGCTCATCACTGCTCAGGACAAGCTGGGTATCGGTCAGTGGGTGATGGGCAATTGCATTCTGCATTACTTGTTCGTTGGGGTTTTTGCTTGGGTTTTTTGGCGGTGTGTGTGTTTAGTTGGGGTTTTTTCCTCTTTCAGTTTTTTCTCTCTCCCCTTCTTATTTCCCTTGTTGTTATTGTTAGTAGTAGTATTAGTATTATATTGTACTTTAATTCTTAAACTTTTCTTAGGCATTTTTCCCCCCCAGTTCTCCTCCCCATATCACTGGCGGTACTTGATTGCCAGCTGGAAAGAAACTATGACAGTGGCACCTGATGATGTATCAGACTGCCATGTGCCATTGTTTCGTGTTTTGGGGTTTTTAGACAGTTTAGCTGGTAAACAGTTGGCACTTCTTCCCCACTGGACTGAGTTGTCATAAAGAAAAGAACAACATTATGAAACAAAAGGTTTCAGTGTAACTGGAAAGATGCAGCAGCCTGCATGTGTTATTGAAGTGTTACCCAAAGTTTTCTGAAGAAACTGAGGAGCAGGTAAGAATTTGTAGTTGACTTCAATTCACAAAAATGTGTTTCTTTATAGGCAACTAAACCATTTGGTTGGTTAGCAAGAGGTAACCTCAGTCATCTCCTACTGCCTGAACTGGCTCTTGGCTTGTATTTTATATGGTGGTGTCTTCTGGACATTTGCTTGCTGGTACAAAAACTGTGTTTATGAAGTTACACAGTGTGGGCTCCAGCAGCTACAAAGCAGCTTATTGCAGCTGCTGCAAAGCAATGTGACAAATTTACCATTTACTTTTTTTGGAGTATGGGTTAAACGGGAGGTATCATCCTGCATTGACAGGCAGAAGGTACAGTTTCCAGCTCCCAGTAAGGTGGCTACTTAGCATCCTTTGCTGGAAGGTTTCACATACAAAGTACCCTCTCTGCTAAATGTTCGATATGGTATGAGTGAAGCACATTAATATGAGTGAAGCACATTTATTTTTGTCCTCTCATCAGTGATCAAGAAAAGCAAAGCAACAGCAGTCTGTGTGTCCTGAGAGACTGACATGTTACCACCCTCGTATGTACTTTCCTCAGTCATCTCTTGTCTAGCCAAGAAGGCCAAAACTCTTTCAGCCACAGGAAGGTATCTGCTGCTCTTGTGCTGGTTTATTTATTGGAAAGAATTAAAGCTGGGAGTTTTCCCTGACAGAGTGTCTCCCACGGCTAAAAAAATACCAACACAACACAAATCCTCCAGAAGGAGGAAACCTGGGGCTGTGAGAGGTTCTTTAGTAGAATGCAGGCCATGAAACTGCTTTGTAGGAGATGTAAGTTTCTGTGTTTAGGAACGAATTGCAGAATCTCTCTTTTTCACCACAAATTCCCAATAAACCACAAATTCTTTAGCTTTTTTTAAACAGTCTTTTCGTATTGACCACTGCCTCCCCAGTCGTCGTAACACTCCAGAGGGCACAGTAACATGCTCTCATGCAAATGCTCCCTCTCTGCTGTCTTCCATACATGTACTCTCCATGCTCCTGCTTTCTCCCTGTCTACTTCCTCTGCCACCCCAAGAGAGGCAACGATACCTGGATAAGTATGTTAAAAATGCATTTTCATTTGATGTTGTTACTGTTGTAGATGAAACTGAAAACTGAAGTCTTGCAGTTGGAGAAGGAGACAGCAGACATTACTCACCCTTTTTACTTAGGTAAGTGTGGTTGTACCTTGGAAAAAACAAGAGTGTTAAATGACTTCAGCAGATTAATGTTTCATCTGAGTACATGATGCTTGTAGAATTCATTGCAGCATATGAGAGGTGGCAGGTGCTTTATGGGCTTGTAATGAACACTTCCATACTATTTAAACTTGCACTTCTGCTGTTGCAGCAGATGCTCGTGTGTAGCTCATTCTCCAAAAAAGTTGGGGGGCTGGACAGCTCAATGCAGCATCAGGAGTTCTGAGACCATCAGTAACCTGATTTGATTCCCTTGGCCTGTGTGCTGCCCTGCTGCTTTTCCAGTAACTCAGGGTATTTTTTCTGCATCTGTATGCCCCTAAAATCACTTGGTATTGTGGAGCATGTGTATTCATTTCGTGTTACTGCGCACTTTCCCCACTGTGATTCAGTGGGTGCTTAAAAACATTCTAGCTTGCTCCTACTGTGTTAGGCTAGTAAAGTATATTGTGATACTGCAGTGCTATGGTATATTCTTAAAAAGTTGGTTTTATCTCAGACAGTTTACTTAAAACTATAGATAATGTAATAAAATTAACAAAGCAGTACCTCTAAAAAGTAGGTATTGTGACTTTGAGCTGCATGCTGATACCAAATCCTATAAACCCTAACAAAAGTCATTCTGACTAATGATCTCTTTCTTGAATGTAAACTGTCCAGTGCAAGAGATCAGACTCTGTTTCTGCCTTTCTCCAGAAAAAAATCTTGCTCTTGTTTTAGCAGGACAATAGGTTCAACTTTGTAATTTTATTTTATAGGCAAAAAGAATGAGATTATGCAAGACATGAACAGACACTTGGAAGCCGTACTGAAAGAGGAGAGGGCTCTTAGAAAGAGATTGCTGAAGCCCAGATGTCAAGAGAGTCTTCCTATTGAGGCTACTTTCCACAAGTAGGCATATAGAAAATAATTGTTCTTTGTTTGCATGAGTCCAATTAATTTGAACTAATAAGCAGTAAAAATTGCATGTTTTCATTCACTTTTCCATTGATTAGAATACAAATAAAAAATGGTAGCAGAACTTCAACTACAAGCTAGTAGTTTAGTCATTGTTCAGTTTGTAGAAAGGTAGTGACTACATATTTTTATGTGTATTTGCTTAGGTTATTGGTCTTGTCTTCTGAAGATTACAGAACAATTTGTGATCTTTTGTTTTAAATAGATGTGTTAAATGGTTGAGTTGTTATGCTTCTCCATAGGCAGGAATTGTTACTTCAGCATTTGGTGTCTTCCTTCCAGTATGACTTGCTCAGAATAAGTGTGTGAATGATTCCCAGGCATGTATAGTACATTTTAAAAAAATAGTCCTTCATATGGTCTAAAAATCTAGTCTAGTTACTGACAAAGTGCATATTCACTTCTGTAATTCCTGCCCTCCTCCTTGCTGAGAGTCACAAAAGAAATGTAATTACAGAGAAATTAATTAGAAAACCCATGGGGTAAAGAATTAAGAGCTTGGAAGTATTAAATCCTCATTGTTTTGCACAACTTTTGAGTAAGGGCTCATTCTTGGTTACAGGGATATAGTAGAGTTGTTGACCGAGGCTGTGACTTTCGTTGAGAAGCTTGAAAACCATTTGCAGGCCATTAGAAGCATCCCTCAGATACCAAACATGGTGAATAATATGGTGAGTAGCAAAAGAACTGAGCCTTCTGTCTCCTCCAGCATTAAGAACTCAATGCTGTTTGGGTGCTTAGGTCATTTTTATATCCTGCTAGGTTGGCAGGGTATATAGGCATGAAATCCTACTCTTCTACTCTTTTCTGCTTCAGGATACTGCTCTGACAAAAACAGAGTTGCTCGTGATAGAATTGGAGGAACTGACAGAGCAAATACTGAAATGGAGAGAACTGCAGAGAACTTCCAACGTCATCAGCAGTACTGCTGAATTGGACTTTGGCTTATCTGTAACCTAAGAAATCATTTTCCTCAAATAGGATGGCTATTCAAAGAATTACCTTTTTACAGTCTTCTGTGAAAACTACAACAGAGTTGTGGTGCTTTAAGGGGATTTTGTAGGTAGTTATGTTTCTGTTCTCATGCAACAGACAGGCTACTGAGAAGACTGTTAAGGAGTTCGTCTTTTGAAATAGTTCGACAGGATTCCCTTGGAGCCTGTAACATCGATGCACATTTGTTTTGATATTTCTTTTGCACTTGCTATAGTGTCTCTGTTTTCTATAGGAATCTTGATAATATGCTGTATTTTGTATGTTGCTATAAAACTTCAATAAAAGCACTAGATTTCAAGAGCTCAGTTTCTTGCTTTTTATTTTGTTACTAAACTGTATAATTAACAGAATGGTGCAAATTCTTGGATCCCAGCTTAGACTTCCGTACGAATTCCAACCAAGAAATTAAACTAGTTTTATGTTACAGTTCATTATGGTTATGATGTGGTTTTGTGGGAAAGCAGGGAATGGACTCAGTGACACATGGTGGGTCTACTGATTGCCAAAACCACGTCTGTGAATCGTGATAAATACATTATTCGGTCTCTGCTTCTCTGCTGTTTGCTCTACTTCCAGTGCCCTGCTTAGAATAAGACTCTTGTTCCACAAGTATGACTGAATTTAGCAAAATCATTCATTGTTCTAGTTTGCAAGCTTAGGGACCTTTACATCCTGAAAAGACCTGCTGGTAAAACATCACTGGCCAGACATCTATAAACCGGCATAGTGGTCGTCTCTGGAGGATGTCCAGTTTTGTATGCAGGATGCAGAGCAAACTGGAAGTGGTGCAGATGTATTCCTTTCTACCCTCCTATTGTTTAGTTATCCAAATTATTCCTATGTCCAGTCTGTAGCTGATTGCTGTTCCTGAAAATGAGCTCTTCGCTTTTTGGAAGTAACCAGTAGGTGGCTCAGTAATACACAAATTTCACCATAGTTTATCTGATTATTGCTTAAAACCTTAAAGTAGAATTAAGGAAGAAGCCTTTGGCTCTTTGTTGAGCACACTGATCTCACTGACTTGTAATTGGTCTACTCTATAGCTGAAATTTTCTGAGAATCCCATTTTAATCTCTAGGCTACATCATTTTGCTGGGTGTGGGGGCAAGGCATATAGCTTAACAATTTTCTAGTGTAGTGTGTAAGTGTAGCTGATGTTCCTCTCTGCTGCTGTTGAGAAAAGCTAAGAGGATAGAAACAATTTGGACTGAGTCAAGCAGAAGGTCAGTAGATAGGATCTGAGAATATAAACTGGTGTTTGAGTCCCACAAGCTTTAATGGGCTCTTTGTGTGAACACTTGCTGTACGTCATCGCAGGATTTGAGTCCAAAGTCCCATATCAGTGTAGTTTCAGATGTGGAAACGAAGGTCTTAACACAATGCGGAGGAGCCGGCGTTTTTACTGGAAATGCATTGCATATTCAGTGAAATGGGAAGAACTAGAATCCAGACTTCTGGATTCACTGTCCAGTGCATCTGTCACAAGCTTAACCCCTCTCACATTGCCTTTCAGGGATGAGTTAGGTCAGGCAAATTAAAGCTGTTGTAATTTAGTGCTTCCAAAAGTGGGATGAAAACGTTTCTGGTTAGTTTGTTTGTTATAATCCGTTGAAGACAAATATGTGGTTTTGCCATATCCCACAGAGTCGAGCATATTTTCTTCTTTTACTGTGTCTGTTACTGGAAGGCTGGCTGTGGATGTGGTAGAGTTTAGCTAATACCATTTGCCATTGATGTACCAAGTCATTCTTTGCTATGATTA
The DNA here is from genome assembly GCF_000696875.1 of Nestor notabilis. Taxonomy (NCBI): domain Eukaryota; kingdom Metazoa; phylum Chordata; class Aves; order Psittaciformes; family Psittacidae; genus Nestor; species Nestor notabilis. The sequence continues at coordinate 6,408 of NW_009932715.1, forward strand.
AACCATAGAATCATAGAACAGTTTGGGTTGGAAAGGACCTTAAGATCATCCAGTTCCAACCCCCCTGCCATGGGCACTGGTGAACCTACTGAAATAAACAGTGTTTCACAGCTTGTATCTCTTCATCTTAGCATCTCTCTGGTGGGTCATGAATTGGAAGAAGTGTTGGGCTCAAGGGATCCATCCTATTACTTCACTCTGGAAGGTTTCTGTACTATGGTATCTTTTTCATTTAGATTTAATGTTTCTGGAACTTCAGGCAAAGTGTCTCATGAGGAGAACTATACTTAAAGTACACTGTACGTAATAGTACAGTTGAAAGGCAATTTAAGCAAGTTGTTTAAATGGTCTGTTAAACACTCCCGCATGATATTCAGATACAGCTCAGAGTTTTGCAGATTTTGAAATGCAAAACCAGAAAAAATCCAGTTAAAAATGAGTAACAATGTTAGCAAAAACCAAACAGGAATTGTCTGTTGAGCCTGGCATCTTGTTTATACCAATGCTCTCTTCACAGTTATGACAATAGCTGACAGGGACAGTATTCTAAAAGTATGTTTCTTTTCTTTTTAACTTTGTGGGGTTTATATTACTTTTATTAATTCAATTGTTTGACATTGACTTCAATTATAGTCCTTTGGACTATAATTTAGGTAAATTCGTGAAGATTTGGAGGATTTTGAAGGAATTTAAAACACTTGAGAACTTTCCTTTAGCACCGGTAAGGAAGGGATGGATACTCACCTTCCTTAAATTACTGTCAATTTAATTTAAGGTGGAATGCTTTTCACTTTAACCAGTGCTGGTTTTGTGATCGTCCGCAGGTTACCAGAAAGAGAACTGTGATCAAACATAGGGTTAGACCGGCACTTCTTTACTTGTGAAACAGAAGGGGTTCTCTTGGGTAGTCCTTAGCGGGAGTCTTCAGGGGAGGACCCGTTCAATGGGGCTGGCGGCATTAAACTGAGGTAAATCCCGGATTGTTACGCTGCTGCACACGGCAGTTTGGTGGTGCTGCCGCGGGACAGGGGTGATTTTAAGCCTGAAATCACCGTCTCTTGGTTCGGAGGTCCCGGGCGGACCTGTTTTAGCCGGAAAAGCCCGTTTTGGGTGCCTGAGAAGCTGCCGCGGCTGCTCGGGGGGGAGTGTTCCCCATCCCCTCCTCTCCGCCCAGGGAGGTTTCCCTTCCCCCCGGCGGGGGCTGACTGGGCCGGGCTGGGCCGGGTCGGCCCCTCCTCTCCGCCCTGTCCCCGGCTCCGCTCCGCTCCTC
>NW_009932716.1:0-7395 GCF_000696875.1 Nestor notabilis
AAGGTTAATAAAACCACCGAGTACAGGAGTTCAGGCTTAACTACTGGGGAAGGGCGTGAGGAACTTCTTTCCTGCCTACTTGTTGCAGAAAGGCTCCAGAATTAAAACATTTGATGCTGGTCGCTGGGTTTATGCAGTTCACCACTGTTCTGAACGCCGGAGGGGAACATGTAGCTCTCAGTCTGTAGCTGTCCTGGGAAGGAGTAATAACAGTGATCAAAGTGCTCCTCAGAAATCATGCATTTAGGTCTCTTCATTGTCTTGCTGTTTTCAACTCTACTCATTCTGTTGTAATCTTCCCTAATATATTCTTACAAATTTTTTGGAGGGATTTGCTCTAAGGGTCTGTGCTTTGTTGTTTGGGTGGGGTTTTTTTTTTTTTGGGTTTTTTTTTTTTTTTTTTTTAATAACATCTCGGATACTAAAGTGGTTTAGTAAGTAAATTATGTCGAAGAGGCAATGGTTCTGTTTCAAATCTTACTGTAGTGTTTACATGGTAACAAACGGGAGAATAATAGCTGAAGGAGGATCTGCTCAGGTATTAAGTGAAATTTTCATGACTTCAGGAAGTGACAGGTGCTAGGCTTACGTAAGTGTTATACGTAAGGTCTGTACTGTGCTATTGGTAAAATTATTTTGCTAATTCATATCCATGCTTATTAGATCTATTCAGTTGTTGATGATGAGAAATCTCTGTCCAGTCTGGAAGTTATTGTGCCACATGATTTAGCAGATGGGGTCGTCAATAATAAAAGAGAGAGCTACAAGTTCAAGTAAGTAAAAGCCTTATCTTCATATCTTCTGCCTTCAGTGATTAATATCCCTATGTGTAGTGATACAGATCTGCAGAATCAGGAAAGGCCCATTCTTAAAATTAAGTTTCGGTTAGATAAATTGCAGCTCCTTTAACAAGAGGAATACTCCAGCATATTATACTCTTCATCTACTTGATAGTATTTGATAAAGTTGTGGAGGCTTTGTTTATCCATTGCAAGTCATTATACATTTCTAAGTATCATCTGAAAGACTGCATCTTAATTTATCAGCTGGGCCATTTTTTACAGCTTGTTTTGAATTTGTGTATGAATGCACGACTGTGTGTGTTCTCTTGTTACCTAATGAGTTGGCATAGGCTGGCTAAAGATGTCTTGATGCAAAACACTGTTTGGAAATTGTTTCAGACATAACCAAAACATGGTAAAGAAAAACAGAGATTGTTGAAAGAAACAAATCCCTGGTTGTAGAATCTAAATGTTTTTAGAAACTAAAAATAAATATGAGCAATATCAACTAATTGGGGTATTTTAACAGAAAACTTGGAGGCAACACTTAAAGTTTTGATGATGAAGAAACCTAGATGTATAATCACTTCTAATAACAAGGTTGAGGTTGTCTTTTTCCAAGTTGAATATTTTTTTATTTTATAATACCAAATTAAGTAAATTTGTTGCTCTATGTTGTTAAAACTGAGAGCCCCAGATAAACATCTGCATCTCAGACCAATATCATTTTATATCAGCTAAGGAAATCTATTCTACTTAGGAAGAGATGAGCTGCCCTCTCCAACTAGATTTGTATGCAAAACTAGCTTAGGTTGCAGGTGCCCGAGTGAGCTGTAATGAGTCTTGATTATTTTTTTTCTGCTTTATAACTTATTAAAAAGTCTATAGAGATGGGATTAAGAAAGGCTATGCCTTATAATAATTAAGACAAGGCAAAAATAATACTGTGGAGAAAGCGTTTCTTTTTCCTTTATAAAACTCATGCTTTCATGAAGTCTGTCTATCCTGGTCATCTCAGACATTAGCCTCCTTTGCTCTTACTCAGGGATCAAGGTCTATGTGAGTATACAGTTACAGATAGGAGGGACAACACAGCAGGGAACAAGCAGTATGGGAGGTTTCTGGAGTATATGGATGACAACTTCCTAACATGTAGTTAAAAAAACAATGAGGGGAGAAGCTGTGCTGCATCTCATATTTGCAAACATGTAAGAACTGATCGGGATATTAAAGTGGTTGGTAGCCTTGCCTGCAGTGGCCATGAGATACTGAAATTCAACATCTTGACAGAAGGGAGCAATGCTAAAAGTAGGATTACAACCCTGTACTTCAGATCGGACTGAAGAGAGATCGGACTTTGGCCTGTTCAGGGACCTGCTTGAGAGAACACCAGGAGACACAACCCTGGTGAGAAGTCCAAGAGCTGGCTGATTTTTCAAGGATTGTGCCCTCCAATGGTCCATCCAGATGAATGGGAAATGATGCAAAGACAGCAGGAGGCCTGCATGTATAAGGAAGCAGCTCCTGACTAAATGCAAACACAGAAAGAAAGTGTGCAAGAGCTGGGAGCAGCATCAGGTGACTGAGGAAAGCTGTGTGAAGAATGGGTTTAGGAAAGCCAGATAGTTGTGCTGCCATTCAGAGGTATCTCAAGAGGCTGGAGAAATGGACCCATATGAATCTCATTAAGTTAAACAAAGTGAAATGCCAATTTCTGCTCCCGGTGAGAGTAACCAAGATAGGCTCAGGGCTGACTGAAAGAAGGTTTGCAGAAAAGGACCTGGAGTCCTGGTAGACAAAAAGTTGAACATGAGTCAGCAACACACCATTTGTGGCAAAGGTGGCTGCATTAGGAAGAGCATTGCCAAGGGAGTGATCCTTGCCCTCCAGTAAGATCGCATCTAGAGTTCTGTGTCCAGCACTGGGCTCCAGCAAAGGGACACAAAGATGATTAAGGGACTGGAGCATCTGACATGTGAGGAGAGGCTGAGAGACCTGGTCTGTTTATCCTGGAGAAGGCTCAAGTGGATTTTATCAATGTGTATAAACATCTGATGGGATGGGGGGGGAAGAAGACTGAGCTAGATGCTTGTAAGTGGTGCCCAATGACAGGACAAGAGTTAATGGTCACAAATTGAATTATAGGAAATACCAATTTATTTTTTTTTTACTGTGGGGTAGTCAAATACTGGAACAGGTTGCCCACGGAAGTTGTGAAGATACTCAAAACCTGACTAGACAGACCCCTGCTCTACCTGACTCTCCTTTAAGCAGTGGGATTGGAGCAGACCATTGTTTCCAAACTCAAATATTCTGTGATTCTGGAAGACAACTGCAGATATCTTATACAGGCACTGACAAAACATAGATTGAATTAAATGTATCCTGTGACTTACAGTAACTGTGCAGCAGAATGAAGGAAGTAGTTATGAAAAAATGTGAGCCTGGCTGTACTGGTGGGATGCTGTATTTGGTTATAGTGTAATCTATTTATCCAGGTTTCAGTGTGGTGCCAGTTACAAACACTGATTCTCTTGATAGATTTAAAATACGGTTTATTTTTTTTCTAAGCCACATCATTTTATCAGAGGATTTGATTGTACAGATCTTTTCAAAGCAGCACTGTGTACAGCCTATTTATATACAATAGCACAACAGCACGCTGTGGTTAAGACTACAGGGAAAACATTGTACTAAGTTATGTAAGCCTAATGATGTAAACATTGAGTATTACAAACACAAACAAAAATGTATGAATCAAGTAGTGTTTTAAAATTCTAAGCAATTATTATTTGCTTAATATTTTCAGATTTCAGAAAATTTTTGATCAAGAGGCAAAGCAAGATGTGGTTTTTGACAGCATTGCCAAACCAGTAGCAGAATGGTACGTTGTTGATCTTGCAAATAATTGGGGTAACACAGGGTCAAAAATAGCTTTCATTGTATTACTTGAGGAAGGGCTGGCAAATGTTTGTCTCACTGCTGTAAAAGTGGATTGATGTTTTAATTTTCTAAATATTGACATATCCGAGTCTAGGAGATACGCAACAATCCCAAAAGAATTTTATGTATGGTAAGGTTCCATTTTTAAATCCTAAAATAGCATTGCTACTGTTGCCTTTTTTGTTGCATAGGCATAGAAATCCATGTCTAATTAGTTTTTTGTATATAATGTAAGCTCATTTCATTGCCTTGGAAAAGTACTACCTATGTAGTTCTACAAAGGGGTAAATCTAATGAAAGTCTTAAACCTCTGTTTAGTTTTCATTAAGTTAGGGACGCTCATGAATTAATACCTCTGGAGATAGTCTCAAATTTTGCCCTCGTTATTTTTGTTTTAAAGCTTAAGGTACTGGTTTTGTTTTTCTCCTCTATAAAATAACCAAACAATGTTTGTATTTTAGTTTGCGAAGGCAAACATGTAAGACTGATGTAGAAGCCCTCTTCATTCATTTTGTGGATTGAATGCCACTCTGAACTGGGTGGATTTCCCAATATGCCACTCTCTTCGCTCAGCTTATGCCTACACTGCTGATGTTAGTACTGGTTTTAGTGGGGAAGAAAATCCCTTTCTGGAGGAAGCAGAATTTCTGCATAATGTTTCACCAAGGTTTCTGCTGAGAATCCTAATATGTGAGTTGGGAAGTATTACTTTAGGTATCAGCTTCTTTCTTATTCATTGTCTGACCCATTCGTTGGGTTAAGCTATGATTCTGCAAGTTATTCTTCAGCTTACTGCATTATTGCATGTTTTGCACTGTAGGTAAACAGACTTCCTCAGCTGGACTCATAGTCTTTCTCAAATTATTACTTGGAAGTAAAAATATACCTAGCTCTTCATGATTTCAATTTCTTGTCCTTTCCCCCCCCTCCTGCTTCTTAAAAGTCCCACATAACACAGGAGGGTAAATGACAGTGAAAATGAAGAGCCAGTGAATTTGAAACTTCACTAAAATAAGTTAAATATTCTTTTTAAAAAATTGTATTTACTACTTTTACCCAAGACGGATTTCTTTGCTTATCTGCCTTTTTAACATATAGCTTCAAGTTAACTCATTTACTTAGCTTTAAATAATTCTGTGTTTAATGGTGACTGCAGAAAAAAAAAATATTTGACTGCGTGTGGATAGAGAAGGATTAAAAGTCTTCTTGTTATATGCTATGGATTGAATTATCCTCAGGAAAAATTGAGAGTATCAAAGCTAACCAGCAACAGACTGACTTTTCCCACCCACCCCACCCCCTTTTGGAGTGTTTTGCTAGAAAATGAAGAGGTTTTCCAGTTGAATAATTCACTTATACAATGATCTAATAAACAGTAAGTTGTATTGTTTTCCTTTATTTCAGTGTTGATTGATATAAGATTTTTATACATTGATTTGGTCCATTATGCAGACCTTAACTTTGATTATTTTTTTTTTAGATATTTTTAAGTACTTGCAAGTACTTAAATGCCATTAAAATCAATGGGTTTTAGGCATACATTTATCTCCAAATGGCTGAGTCTTCAATGCTAAAATTAATTTACAAGAGCATCATTAACTGAATCATGACTATTTTGACTGAGTTTTATAATGCGTTTGAGTGTTACAATGTGTTAAAGTTTATGTTCTAATTGACATTTTTATTGTTACTGGTAATATTGAAGGATAATTTTGCTGAGGTTTTTTATGGTAGAGTAGGCAATATCTGAAGTATGTTCCTGTTTCTTACCCTTTTCCTTAATTTTTACCTTTTCTTAAGCAGAAATACTTATTTCAAAATGTCTTCACAGTCATGAGGTTCCTTGGCTAGTGGAGTCTGTGTCTGGAGTTTATTTCACGCTATAGTTAATGACTCAATTTTCCTTTCTGTTGTGGGACAGTAAGATTTGCCCTGTTACTCTGAAAGACCACAGTCTTTCATAGCAAAACATTCATTATTTGTTTCTAAGTTGTCATTCTCTTGCAGGCAAAAACTGTTGAAAATGCACTCATTTCTGTTGCTGGAGTCATTTTACTAAGGGAACAGGTTTTTTGTCTGTGTATTGCCAGGGAAAAGAAAGTAGCAGGAAAATATCAATGAAATAGTTCAGTAATGTTCTGAGGCTCCCTGCCATACATACTTAGTCATGAGAAAATATGGTTAGAGACCTGAATGCTCAGGAAAAAAAGGGCTTTGTTTAAACCAGAACCAGTAATGCAATGTTCAGGATTCTAAAATCTTTCTAATTTGCTCTTGGATGGTTGGGAACTAGATGCAACTTTGTTTTATTTTTTTATTTAAGTTTTTATATTTTGGGGTTGGTTTTGTGTGTGTGTGCACTTTTCTTTGATGTTTAGCCACCACTTTAAGTCCAATTACATTGTCATCTAGCCTGTGACTTCAGAGATACCAGTCATTAGTTTAATTTGCTGCTTCAGTCAAAAGTGCCAGCCTCTGCAAACTAGTGTATGCATGCGACTTGTCTGAATTTTCTATTACGTTTTGTTAATGCTTAAGTCATCTCTTATATGGTTTCTTTTTATCATTTGTTTGTGCTTTCCTCTTTTCATTTTGAATATTTACTTGATATTTTTTGATGCAGAGCCAACTTGATCTTTAAGAAGCAGCGCTAACTCTACTACTCTAGCAAAAATAGAGAAAAGAAAGAACATCCTTCTGCAGTTTGCTAATGATTAAGCACTGCTTTAGTTTATCAATTATAATGCTTCAAATAATACTATTATGATGATTAATGCAATTTGAAATTAAGTAGACAATCAGTGCTTTGGAGTAGTTTTTGGTTTTCAGTTGTAATATGGTTGATGTTTTGTATTGATTTATTAAAGAATAATGTAGAAAATATTTTCCCTTCATATGTATTATGCAAATAAGAAGCAGCTCATTTTCTTATAAACCTAAATGGCAGTCACCTATGGATTTTTGGAAGATTTGATAGCCTCCGGGATAACTCTTCCCTTGCCAGAGATTTTGGTTTCTTCTCATATACTATATTTATCCTAGGAATTAGCATCTATAATATAGAAACTATTTCACTTAACTATTTTCTGTTTGTTTGTTTGGGTTTATTGTTTGGTTTGTTTTTTTTCTGCTGGTTATTCTTACAGAACATGTAGTCAGAATATCTGCATGAACAATTATCCATTCTGACCTGCATATTTGTCACACTGTGGGGAGAATTGGCTTGGCTTACATGCAGGCAACCTTACATCACAGCCGTATTATTGCTAATGTGGGTGGTTTAGGTACAAGAGACCTGTAGAATCTATATATAGTAAAAGAATACTTCTTTTTGTTTGTTTGTTTGTTTGTTTGTTTTTGTTGTATGTGAGCTTGAAATGAATGCAGCTTAAAATTTCCGCTAAATTTAGAAACTGGAGCAGTAATGCTAGCAGTTCTTCCTGGAGTACAGTTAGGAGACAATAAAAAGTGAAAGGCTTCATTAATGTTCCACCTCAAACAACTTAGTTGCTCATATTTATTTTGACTTAAATTGCACAGTTTAGAATTGTTCACGAAGGTTGTTTATTAGAGCTTACAGTCTGATAGCTTTGGTTCAGAATATCTTCATGTCACTTATCTTCTACAGTGCATACGGTGGAATTAGAATCATAGAATAGTTAGGGTTGGA
>NW_009932717.1:0-826 GCF_000696875.1 Nestor notabilis
GAGATGCTCCTCGCCGCTGCCAGGTGGAGATGGGCAGCCCCAGGAGCTGAAGCGTCCTGGCAAGAGCCTGAATTACACAGTTCCTCCAGGAATGGGGAATTTGCAAAGGCGGCACCAGGGCTCCCTCCCCAGCTCAGGGGCTGAACAGAGGAAAAGGAAAAAAGCACTTTCACGTTGCCACCACCCCAGCTAGGACGAGGCAAGGACAAGACCCCCGTGGTGCCAGCAAGGACCCAGCCCCCAGAGGCCTTACTGGTTTAGTGCCTTCATACACCAGCACAGACTGGGAACTGCCCCAGAGGCGTGCTGGGGCAGGAGTCGCACATGGAGCCCCAGCTGGCACTTGGGCTGCAGTGAGCTGAAGTGGCTTTGTGGTTTGGTGCTCTTCAAAGTTGGTTTGAGGGGTTTGGGGTTTGCTTTTATCCTTTTTTCCTGTGTATTTGCATACCAGGGTCACCAGGTGATTTTATTTATTTATTATGTGAAAAAGAGGGGGAGGCAGGTCAAGGAGCTAAGCCCAAAAACCAGAGCAGCACAACGTACCTCACAGAAATGGAGGGACACCCAGAGCGGAGGTGGTGGTCAGATTTTGGCTGGAGTCCACTATGTCCTGCTGCACGATCCCAGGAGTGCTGCCAGGGACCAGCGGGCTAGAACCCCTCATATTCCCAGCAGAGCGTGGCCATCCCAGTACAGGAGCGACTGTGAACCCTGGCACCTGCTGGAATATGGCTGGATTTATTTAATTAAAAACAAAAATACAACAGCACGGAATCCAAAGCATCTCCTGTCTCCTTGGTGTTTGTGTGTGTCCTGGGAAGCCCCA
>NW_009932717.1:863-1383 GCF_000696875.1 Nestor notabilis
AGGCATGGGGAGTTTCAGGGTGTTTGCCACGTGCAGATGTTCACCCAGCAATAGCCTGGCACTGAGCTGCCCCCTCCAATTCCCATTTAATGAATGAGAGTGCCTATTTTTAGCCTGCTTTGCAGCACATCCTTTTACTCTCCCTGTATTCTGGGGTTCCAGCAGCCACCCAGGGGAGAAGCTAGGCATTTCGGTGGAGGGGGCATGGGGAGTTTCAGGGTGTTTGCCACGTGCAGATGTTCACCCAGCAATAGCCTGGCACTGAGCTGCCCCCTCCAATTCCCATTTAATGAATGAGAGTGCCTATTTTTAGCCTGCTTTGCAGCACATCCTTTTACTCTCCCTGTATTCTGGGGTTCCAGCAGCCACCCAGGGGAGAAGCTAGGCATTTCGGTGGAGGGCAGCAGTTGTCTCCATGAGCTGGGGGAGCCCCAAGTGGTCCCCGCTAACCCCCAGGTGGGGCCAGCAGCCACACATCATCTCCTCCCACCCAGAGTTGTCAGCCAAAGGCAAAACCAAG
>NW_009932717.1:1460-1867 GCF_000696875.1 Nestor notabilis
CCGGCGATTAGCAGTGCCGGGGCCGAGCTCACAGAAGCTGTGTTTTTGACCCAAGAGGGAGAACAGAGGCAGCATTGAGGAGTGCGGGGCCATGCTGGAGCCCCGAGCAGCCGCCCGCCTGTGCCGGCCACGGAGGTTTGTGAGCGCGGCCGCCTCACGCAGCAGGGAGCATGTGGCCTCAAGGTGTGAACCCAGGGTGCCCGACACCGGTGGGCTGCGGAGAGCGCGCAGAAGTGGGCTTTCCTTTGCACCAAGCAGCATGGGCAATACCCTCACCCCTTGCAGGCAATGGAGAGCCATCAATCCCCCTCCCTGCCTCACACGCAGCCCTCGGCATCACAAGCAGCCCTGGCTTAGAAGAGGGAATTGGGTTTTGTTTGGAGGCTTCCTGCTGGGAAAGCGGCGGG
>NW_009932717.1:1898-9203 GCF_000696875.1 Nestor notabilis
GATGGATACTCCACAGCTGCGTGCTGGAAAAAGCCGCAGAGCTTGGCGAGCATGAGGGGGAACAGGCTGGACACAGGGCAATGGTTACAGGCAAAGGCTTCTCCTGTGCTTCTGTAAAAGTACCCACTGGGTTGGCTTTTGCAGAGCAAATAACGTTTAAATTGTTGCTTTGCAAAACAGCATGAGGAGTAAGTAGCTGCTCTGCTACCAGAGTGGGGAAGGGGATGTCAGAAGGGTGCCCAGCATCCCCTTCCAGTCTGACCAGGCATGGAGGAGCCTTGGGGCTTGGTCAAAGCAAGGACAAAGGGAAATGCAAAGCAAGAGGCGAGGGAAGAGGGAACTGGGCTGAACTAAGCCAGAGGGGATAGTGACAATTGCCCATTCTCACCTGCACCGTGCATGGCCCCAGCCCCGGCTGCCTCCAGCCTGTCATTCCTAGCTAAACATGAGCATTTCTTCCTGGACGCCCTCCAGCTTCCTGTCAAAAATGTCACAGGGCAAAAAGAAATGCACCTCCAACCCATGCAGATTTCCACAGGGGCTAATTGCTCCCATTAAACCCACATAGCCATGACCCCCGTGCCGTGCCAGACACACTGGGAAGCCACAAGGGACATGCAGCTCCTTTAGACACTAAATAGATGAATTCTGATGCTGACTGGGGGAGGTTTGTTTCTCCTGCTCACCCTGCTTTGGCCACTGCCAGGCCTTGCCCTGGTCCTTCCCTATCCAAGGAAAGGCATGGATCTGGGAGGAAAAACATGCATTGGGAAAGCCTCAGCAAGAAGCAATGCCTTAGAGCAAGGACATACCTGCATTCACGTGGGCCACACAGGAAGACCGCAGCAGAGGACAGATGCAACCTTGCCCCTCCTCCATCCACACCAACGACAAAAAACCCATTCTCTTTTCAAGCAAGTCAAGCTTTCAGAAATAAGACAGCTCCCAGAAGGACCAGGCTGCCTTAACACAAGCAAACAACCAAAAACAACCCCACACTCCCATCCCTTGCTTCCCTAACCCAAGGCCCTTCTCTAAGCTGCCCTGCATGGGTCAGTGCCTGCAGCTGTGCTGCCTCCAGGCTCACCCACTCAGCCACAGCTGTATTTGGGGTGAAATTTGGGCACACTGTTGTGATGCTTACTGTCACCAGAGACATTTGCTGCAAATGGCCCAGAACAGTGAGGGGACACGTGTCCTGTGGGACAGAGCCGAAGCCTGCTTCTCCTTAGGGTTACTGCAGGTAACACAAGATGATGTAGCACCACTGAAAGCTTTAATGAATTATGTATGCACTGCTCCCCTTTAAATAGGTTCTTTCTGGTTAATGCTTCCCTCCACAGGTCTAATCCAAACTTGACTTTGGACTGCAGGTACACCCTGCTGTTCCTTTGCCTCCTTCCCAGACACATTTGGTGCTCACTGGGGCCATGCTGGCATGGACGGCCTTGCTATGCAGAGTCAATTCTTGCTTGAGTCAGAAGATGCTGCTGCCCACCAAGTAAGAGAGCACATCGAGGCAGGCAGGTCTGAAATGCCACCTTAGATGCCGTGCAGTTTAATGCATGGCAGAGGCAGCAAACTGCTACCAGCAGCTGGCACGGTGGATGTCTGCTGGGCCAGGAAGCCAAACCACCAGGCAGGCCCACAGAAATGCATCAAAAAGGCTTTTTCCAGCTTGGCATGAGGTTTGTCCCAAACATCAGATGCTGAGACTGCTCTGCCAGCTGTCCTGACCCCCGCCCCAGTCTCCTCACTTGCTCTAGCTCCATTTAAAGGGATTGGACAAGCTAATCCCCGTGTCCCCTCACAGCTCTATCAGATGGGATTTCTGTGCTGGCGCTGGAGGGAAACCCATCATCCAAGCAATTGTGTGCCCTCACCCAGCCCCACTGGCTTCTGCTGGAGGCCAGGTTTGCCCTTGCCCTTCACTCCACTGTGGAGCTCGGTGTGGTTGCTGCATGGAGCATGGCTATGGCTCCACTGCATGAACCTTGCGTCAGCGGTGGGACCCATGGGCCAGTCAGGGACCGGGGGCTACAGCACACATGGACATTTCAGCATTTAAATACAGCCTTGTTTTCTGTTGCGTTTTTTTTAAGAGACTGCATGCCTGACCAGACCGCATTTCTTGGTCTGCATCCCATATTTATCCTGTAATTACACCTTTGGACAAAGGCTGCCTGTCTGTGAGACTGATTTTTTTAAGGACACAGTTTTATTATATGCTGTGCTTTCACTGTAATGAAATACTGGGGGGAGGGAGGGGAGGGAAGAGAAAACTCTCCACAATTTGGGAGTAAAAGCTGTTCTTTCTCAAAATCTGCCCCAAGACCAAAGCAGCTTGCCCAAGCCCTCTGCTCTTCTCAAGGAAAACCCAACTGCTGACCTGCTTTCTACTCCACCTCTACCACCCCACAAGGATTAATGCCACAAAGCCCCTCTTCATGTTGTCCCATAGGAGAAAGGTGCCGCCACCTCTGCCACAGGAACAGAGCCTTGCCAGAAAGGTCTTTGCAATCCTTATAGCCAGCCGGCTAAGCTTGGTAAAGCTGATTAAGCTCCCTGTTGCACCTGCCTGGAACACAGCACAAGGGACAAATTCCCACAAAGCGGGATTTCCGTGGCCACCACACGCTTGGGTCTGGCAGGGTAGGGAAGATTTGTCCCACATGAAGACCAAAGGTGGCTGCTGGGACTGTTTGAACAGTGGTTTCTCCCAAGGGGAAGGACAGCCCTGACTCTGTCCATGCTCAACCTGGCCACACTTTGCTTCTCCAAGACCTGCACGGGGCTGAGCCTCTCAAGAGCCTTCATTTGTAGGTGCCTGAGGAGAGGTGAGGTGAACCCTGCTGCCAGAGCACGCTGAGCCTGACAAACTCACCCCACATATGGCAGCAGCTTAGGTGGGAAGCAAGATTTTCACTGTGCCCTGCTGTATTGTGCAGGGAAAAGGAGTTAGGGCCTTGCACAGACCCCATTCCAATCCTAGGAACACGACAATAGCACTGTGGCGTGGCCACGGGACAGGGTGGATGTCTGCTACCAGCTTCCCATGGCTCTTCTTTTGGATACAAAGATCAGCAGAGACCATTGCATTTAACTTCTGGGGTTTTCCTGAATCCCTTTTCCATGTGGGATCTGCTACCAGTTTATGGGCTGGCACGTACAGAGGCACTGCCTATAAATAAAAGTGACTGGCTGGTCCAGTCTAGTCAAAATAAGGTGTCTTTGGTGCTGTGGTTTATGGGAAGTGGCCAGCAGCTGGTCTTCTCAAGTTGATGTCACTCAAAAACTGAACATGAAAAATGAGGTTGGTTGAGGGAGAACATACAAAATAGGACCTAGTTCATTTTTGCTAAATTTTATTTACAAGGTATAAAATAGTGTTGATATTTAAACGTAGCCAGGAACTGGTCTGAATTGGTTTTTCCAGGCAATTCTTTGCCCTGGACTGACCTGATTCCACTCTGGCTGGGGCAGAGATCCCTGAGGCATGTGGGGATCAACAAGGAAAAACGGGGAGCCCTGGAGCAGGTGCCAAGTATGGACAACACGGTTTGTCTAGTGAAGAGCAATCCCTCACCTCACCCCTGGGAAGACACAAAATCCCCTTTCCCTGAAGTGCAGCCTGGAGCACACGGCTGGAAAGCTGCAGCAATGCTGCCGCTGCTGGGGCTGTCGCAGGATGCTGTGCAGGCACTGTCTGCAGGCAGAACAGTCGGAATGTGGTGCATGAGGCTGCTGATTCAGAAGAGGAGGAGCATGCTTGTCCTTGGGTTTTGCAGAGATAGCTGCTAGCCAGACACACAGTAACAGTCTCCTTGGGAGCAATTACTCTGCAACAAGTTTGATGATATTAATTTTTAAGTCCTGAATCATCTGTTTATTTTGTGTTTGCGAGGGACATTTTTCTCTCCAGCGCTGTGGCCAGGAAAAGCTGTGGCTGGGACAAGTTTCCTTTGGTTTTATGACAGAGACATTGTCAGTGGGGGAGCAGATCCCTCCAGCAACTCAGACTTGGCCGGAAGGAATACGGCCTTCAGGCTGGCCCAGGAGGGAGAGCAACTCCAGAGGAGAGTGCAGGGAGGGATGTTAATGCTCTGCCAGTCTGTGAGGGCTGCTGCAAACTTAAAAAGAGGCTAAACCTGCCCTAGTGTTCATGGTGGGCAGGGTAAGGAGGCACAGGCTTACAGGGGGTTCAGATGAACACAGAGCACGGGCACTTGTGGCATCCTAAGGTTTTCCCATACAGCACCATGTACTCAGCCTCTGACAAATCATACCTGAAGGGATGTCTATTAACTCTGGCTGATGTTGGATTAAACCTGATGAGGGGAGGGTGCAGAAACATTCTCAGAGCTGGAGAGGTGGGCAGGAGCATCCCACAGAGCCCCTTCCCTACATCCTTTTCTTCCCATGGGAGAGCTGCAATGAAAAGGCCGGGGAGCCTGGAAGAAGCCAGGGCAGGCAGATTGCCGCACCCAACCTTCCCATGTGCCTCTGCTGTGCAGATCACCAGCAGAGGACAAAACCCTCTCTGAAGCTGACGAGCTTTTACTGCAGCTGGTGTGCTTGCAGCCCACTGGAGAAATACCATCAAAACAACGTATTTGCCAATGCTGAGCACGCACCTGCATGCAGAAAGCTCCCTCCAACCACAGTTTTGAGCATTCAGAGTTTCTTCCTGTTTGCCTGGAGGTGGATGCGAGGTTCTCACAAAGGCTCTTTTTACCCCTTGTGTTTGCTTTGGGCACTCTTCTGACCACTGACTTTGTCTTGCTCGTTGGTGCATCTCCAACTTGCCAGCTCAGAAGTTTTTTACTCTTTTTTTGAAAGGTGACCCTGATCTTGTGCTCTATGACCATATTCACCCAACGGGTGCCCTCGCTGCAAGGAGGCAATGCTGTGGAGAGCTGTCCTAGCCAGTGATTTTGTTTCAATTTGAAGACAAGGAGAGGACAACCAAACCCAACACTAGCAATGCCTGGAACGCTTTACCTTTGTCTTGGAGGCAGGATGAAGACATTTGCCTTATGAGCAGCAGAGTTAGAGCAGGAATAGGATCTTTTTCTTCATGCCAGGTCTGGTGTGACTATTCCTGAAGGAGAAAAGCACCACATGATCGGGGGAAATAGGGGAGTACTCTTGGAGTAATTTATTTCTCCCAGCAGTGAGTATGTGCTGTAAAATATATGCAAATGCCTGGCACAAAAAGCCAAAAACTTCCTCTGTAAAAGCCAGAGCTGGACACAAAGGCGCAGGGGAAGAGGGAGAGGGCAGGAGCACATGGGAATGGCGATTCATCCTCAGCCTGCCCATCTTCTAGGGCTGGGCCTTTGGTCCAGCTTAGCCCCAGTGGGATAAAATGCCAGGGGAATCATTCAGGTAAGGATAACTCTGCCAGGAAGGGAATGGGTTCACACGCACCAGGTGTGAAGCAAGCCTGTCCCTGTCATTTGAGGGAAGAGCTCATACAAGGATTTGATTGCTTCAGCGAAGGAAGCAGGGTTTTTTTTAAATTTTTGCACCAAGTTATCCTTTCCCAAAGCCAGCCATCGCCAGGCTACCCCAGCAGCCTCCTCACACATCAACACCCATGCAGGTACCAGGAGAGAGGACAGGCAGCAGACCTGAAGCACTGTTACCCTGGGGATACTTCCCAACTTCTGGACATTCGAAGTACCCTGTGGATACTTCCCAGCTTCAGGACATTCAAGCTCCCGGATTCCTTGCCAGAATGGGTGTCTCTGTGTGTAAGCACCTGGATTAATCAGAATTATTTTCCTACACTGAAAATTTTAGCATCCTCCAGCCAAGTCCTGTGTAACAAAAAGCACAAACCGGCTCTTGGATTATTTCACCTGAGGCCATGGGCTTTCCTACCAGGGACCTTCCTCCACTCCCGGCTTTATTGTCAGCTGTTCCATCCCTCCTCTCTCAGCTCTCTTCCAGACTGAAGAGGGTGCAAAAACACCCTCTGCTTTCACCCCCTTTGTCACCCTTCTTCCCCAGTGCCCCAGCCCTTCCTGTGACGAGGGGAGGGTGCCCGGTGCTGCACTCGGACAACTCGGACAACCGCATCCCATGTCCCCACGGCCGAGCCGGCTGCACCCTCTGGCGGCGACCCTGAGTCCAGGCCCTGCTTTCCCTGGAAAAGATGCAAATTCCTTCGTCCTCTCCCACCCATGAGGTTGGGGGGAATTTTGCTGGGGACACCACTGAGGGGGGGCTTCGGCACCCGGCCAGCATTTGCTGAAGGAAGAATTAAGAGCAGAGGGAGCCTTTAAGCCATCAGGAGAAGGGGAGCGCAGGGGCAGCCCTACCAGCTCACAACACTGCAGTGTGCACAGCAGCTATATTTATCCACATGGCCGGCAGCTATATTTATCTGGAATGCCACAGGAGCCAAAAGTCTGTAGCGTAATTTCCGTGCTGCGGAAGAACACGATCTGGATGCCCTTCTCACTGCAAACCTTCTCTGCTCCCTGCTCCAGGGGCCTTCACTACCTTCTCAGGCCTTCCCTGTTCCTCCTTTCACCTTCCCTACTCCTCTTTTCACCCCACATCTCTACCATGGTGATGCTGGGCTCATCTTCACTCCATCTGTCTCGCAGAGTCCTCTCTGGGCTCCCTTTCCCGCTGCCACTTGGAGCAGACACATCTTCATTTCCCTCTCCACGGGAGCTGTTTCTCTTGGGGAAGGGAGTGGGCCATCCTCTGGCTGCATTATTCACCCTGCCTGCAGTCTCAGCCAGTTTGTGGGTTTCCCAATGAGCCCCTCCAAGCCGCAGTCACTGAGGGCCACAAAACATGAACTCTTCTCCACAAGGGCAGGAGCAGGACACCCCTCTGCTGCTGGCCCTCAGCTGTGCCCTGAAAGAGGGAACATCACTTAGCCAACATGCATAGCTGACAAAGGACAAGCCAAGGTGGACAGACAAACTTTCCAAAGCAAAATTGTCTCCTTTTTTGTTTGGTTGATTTTTTTTTAAAGATGAGCTCATGACTTTTTAATGCTGGGGTTTGGCAGGACTGACCACATCCTTAGCATTAGCGGAGCTTCCTGTCTCACACAGCATCCTTACCCACTGCCAAGATGCAGCTGTGGTCCCCAAGCCGGCTGGCTCAGCTGGGACAGCCCCTGGTCTCTAGGTGTTTCCCCCTCACCTTTAAAACACAACCCCTGCTGTGTAAGATCCTTACAGCCCCCTTCTCACTTGGGGGATGGGGGAACTTACCGAAGGTGAAATACCCTGTACTTGGAACTCTGCGCCCTGGCAGGGAGCATTGCCCTACTGCCCG
>NW_009932718.1:0-2303 GCF_000696875.1 Nestor notabilis
GGGAAGGGAAGGGAAGGGAAGGGAAGGGAAGGGAGGGGAAGGGAAGGGAAAGGCACTCTGCTATGGCTGGATGGGGTCCTCCCATGCCCTCAATGAGCATCACCCACCACATCAGGGGTGTCCTGGGGCTTTGGCAGGGGACACCCCGGGTATGTGCATCAAGAGGAGCCAAGCCAGAGCCATGCAGCTAGATTCCTGCCTTTCCACAGCATGAACAGCACCTAAAATGCAGTTCACAATGCCCAAAGGACCCATCCTGGAGACACCCTTGGCACAGCAGGAGGTACAAGTGCCATGGGTATCCCTCTGGAAAGAGCTTTGCTGTGGGTGGAATGTTTTCAGGCTGAACTTGTGTTCTCTATGAGCCCTCTCATGCTTGCTCTGCAAAAGGATGTCATCAAAGCCAGGCCTGGGGTTACAGAGCCATCCATCTGATGGCATTGTGCGGCGTTTTCTTGGGATGGATCCTGGCTCCAGGCCTAAAACAGCAGGACACAAAATCCAAGTCAGCTGGTGTTTCTGGAGCAGCCAGCATGCCAAGCTGCCTTTGGCATACATTGGACAGCATCTCAGCTCTCCTTGAAACCTTTCCTCTTCTTGGGAGGTGGAAAACTAACTCTGGTACGTTTGCAGGAGCATGGAAGCTGCATGATATCACTGCTGCTGGTCTCCCATCCCTTGTTTTGACTTTATTTTGCAGAAGGTGCTGCATGTTCCCAGGGGCAGGAGGAGGTTTCTGAGGAGAGGGCAGGGGCTGGGCACAGCCACCACTCCTCTTCATAGCGTTGGGTGTTGGGGTCATCTCTGCACGGTTACATCTGCCTGATCACCTCTGCCTGGTCTCAGTATGGCCCCCTATGCCTGGAATCATCAACATGGTCACCTCAGGAGGGCCACACCTGCATGGCCACATCTGCCTGGTCTCATAGGCACGGTCACATTTGCCAGCCACCCCTGCCCCAGCAGGGCCACCTCTGCCTGGTCACTTCTGCCTGGTCTCATCCCCATGGCCATCTCATTTAGCTACCTCTGTCTTGTCACCTCTGCATGTCACACGTACCTGATCAGCCCTCTCTGGTCTCATCAGCATGGACACATCTGCCTGGTCACCCTTGCCTGGTTCATTGGCATGGTGACATCTGCTGGTCATCCTTTCTTGGTCTCATCAGCATGGTCAACTCGGCAGAGCCACCACTGCCTGGTCACTTCTGCCTCATCGTATCAGCATGGCCACCTCTGCCTGGTCTCATTGGCAGGGCCCTGCCTGCCTGGCCACCATGGCACGGCCAGCTCTGCCTGGCCACGCAGGTCCCTGGGCCTCCCCATGGAAGGTGTCATACTTCGGGTGACAGGGCAGAGGACATAGGGCCAGCAAGATGTCCCTTTTTGGAGATATCTTCTGCCAGCCCTTCCCCATTCCCACTGGAGAAGGGAAACCCCTGCCTCTGGTGACATCTGCCTTGGAGCTCCAGCTCTCTTAACAGCTCTTTAAAATGCTTTTTCTCCCCAATTTTATCCAGATGTGAATGATGACAAAGGAAGACCATTTGCTTTTGGTGGCCACAAGGATTTTTGCTGCCTGCTCCTTCCCTTCACCTGCCCCACAGGGATGAAGCCAGCTCCTCTTGGGTGCCTCATCTCACATCCCAGTGCCAGCTTCTGTTTTCCCTGCTCTTGCCCAAGTCCCTGCTCTCCCCAGCAGGGCTTTGCAATGTTTCTCTGGCGGTTTAGCACACTCTGCCTGCTTTTGGGGTGCTGGAGCTGAGCTCTTCCCCTACCACCAGCCAGGAACTGGGGTGTCCACAAGCAAAGGGGCTGACGGCACCTGAATGCTGGAGCTTACAAATGGTTTTCTGGCTGGCCAGGGCGACAGAAGCTCACTCCCCCCCTGGCCAGTGGCCAAATGGCATGGCTGGGTGGCTGCCAGGACTTGCATTAATAGCTGCCAGCTTGTGGTTTAAGGTCACCCGTTCTTTCCAGTGTTTCATTTCCACTTATTTCACGCCTGTAATGACACGGAGCAGGCCACAGCCCCATCACCCCACCCTGCCTGCCCTCCTCTTTGCTGGGAGAAGCTCTTTGGCCTTCTCTGGAGCCTGGACAGCACCATCATAGCGCTGCATCCCTACTGAGCATCCCATCACCCCTGAGGGGTTCTCCTCCTCCTTGGGACATCACTCAGAAGACCAGAAACATCCTCCCAGGGGACTAGAATCATCCTCCTAGGAGAAAAAAACAAAAACCCAAGGCCAACGTGCAGAAGGCTTGTGCCAAGGCACAGCCCCTCACAAAATAATTTGTAG
>NW_009932719.1:0-21481 GCF_000696875.1 Nestor notabilis
ATATAAAAAATCCAGTAAACTATCCTTGCAAAAGTGTTTATAGAAAACTGAAAGGATTAATTGAAGTGGTTGAATTTCACTTGGTTTGTTTTTCTAATGTGAAACTTATTTGACAAAGTGTTTACCTCGGACTGAGGATAAAACCTGATGGTGAAAAAGATTGAGCTAGAAGTCCTTGCCAGCTCCTCAGTTGTAATAAGTAACTTACACATACTCATGTAAAAGAGTAACGATTGCGTTACTACACCAGTGTAAAAATGATACAAGAAGGCTTAATGTATTTACAGACCGAAGTCTGAATTTTCTTAGAGGCTTGTAAATGTCCATATGCTGAACCTTGATGTGCCTATGGAAGTCATGGTTCCTGCATCTTTCAGCATACAGATCACAAGTTTGGCTTGTTCAGCCATGGATGCTGTAGCAGGCAGCGTGACCCTCACTTACGGTATTGTCCTACATAAGGATAAAGTAATTATTCAGTCATAATTTAAGGAAAATTCCGTAATAGGAAAAGAAATTGAGCTATTGCTTACCTCCCAGTGAAATCAGCGATGCCCAGATGATTTCCTGTGTCCAGATGATGCCCTGTGTCAGCAGCTTAAATGGTAATGATGGGGACCTGTGGATTTAGTTGCATTAAAGGACTTGAAGAATAAACAGTAGCTCATGGCTGGCCTTATTCAGCAAGACATAGAATATGACATATAGCTCAACCTCTTAAATGTGGAGAAAAAAAGCAGCGCAAGAGAAAAATATACTTCTGGATCTGAGAGAAGTAATAAAAATATAGATACAACTTTTATGCCTTATTTAGCGAAGCAAGGATCAGGAGAGTATTATTTTTAGAAGAGCAGATATACAGACCTTTAGATTATCATGGTGACAAGAACACCGCTTCCTCTTTATATATCTCTTTTTATCTCTACTCCTTTTTTTTTTTCTCATGTATTTCTGCATCTGAGGGTTGGTTCAGGGATCTCTGTGTAGAACATTCTGGTGTGGCACAGACATTGCAAAATATATGGTAAATGTAGCCTGCTGGCTGATTTAAGATGTTTTCTCAAGAATCTTTAATCAATGTTTTCCCAATGCTTAATTGGAAGTTTCTTTGCTTTCTGACTTACTAAGCTATCCTGAAGGCTAGATAAGTTATTAAAACTTTATCTGACATTTACACCTTTTATTTACTTTTCTAATTTATGGCTAAATGGATAGCACAAATCCTTTCCTGTGCTTTGTTTCTAGGTGTAATGAGATTGCCCTCTCCAGTGTCAGAAAAAAGCGTGGTAGGTAGAATCTTCAAAATGTTGAATAGATAATTGCTGCTTTTTGAGATGGTGTTTAAATTTCCCGAGATTCTTCCCGTATCCTGGAGCAAAGGTCTATTTCTGTATATGTCAAGGGGCATCATGTTCCATCTCAGGCTGGAAAAATTCCCACAGAAGTTTAGCTGCACCTATTACCTGTATCTGTACGGCTGGTAGGAGAGGCGGTCAAAAAAGCAGATGCCAGCTGGTGTTGCCCTTTACTGGCAGCTGTGGGGCTTCAGCACAAGTCAGCCCCATGGATGGCACCCAGATGATTGTCTGCTGGTTTGCACTGGTGTGATGGTGAGGGTGGCAGGGTGGAATAATGGAGCCAAGTGGGATGATAACAGTGTTGGGTCATTTTCAGCGAAGGCCTCCACCACCTGTTCCTCCAGAAGAAAATGGGAATGAAGAGGAGGAGGTAGTGGTAGCAATGTATGACTTTGAGCCTACAGAACATCATGATTTAAGATTAGAGAAAGGTGAAGAATACACAGTGATAGAGAAGAATGACCTTCACTGGTGGAAGGCGAGAGACAAATATGGGTAAACAAGAGTTCCTTATTTTTCATTATGAAGTTTATAAGGCTGTTCCCACGTTGTAGTTTTTGTTGACACATAGTCAATATAGAACAGTATTAGACCACATTTGAGACCCCAGCCCTGAAATTTCATTCATATTTTAATTCCCACATAGAAACCAATTTAAAATAGTGTGGTTCTTGATAGATTGTGGGGCCTGTGTGCAAAGACTGTTACAGACCTGAAAGCTTCTCCCATTGTATTTCCTGTCAGGCTTTATGGTTTCCCAAGTAAAGCATTAGCCAGCCTGCAAAACCTCGCTAGACTAGTACAGTACTCCCACTTCCCAGGGGAACGGCTCATTAGGGAGCAATATGGTTAACACTCAGCTCAGCAGGCTTCAACTTCCAGACTTGTGTAATCATCATCTTATTTAATAGCTGGATCATTAGGGGAATCTTTACATGAGTTGATAGAGAGTTATAGTGAGATGCCTTAATTACTACAACTTTACATTCCCTAGATTAAATTTTTTTCCTGTGATTTTAAAGGTGGAAACTTCAATATTTATCAGGTCCCTGTTGCAAGATGTTAGGGGTAATTGCAAGTTACTAGGCTGTGGCAGGCTCCAAACATATTCCCAGTGACTGATTGGGACTTTCAGGCACAGAAGTGACAGAGCAGCAGAGAGTTATTCTCTTTTACCTCTTTTGCTTGGTTTTCTTGGACACTTCTTTTGCCTCTAGGAACCCTGAAAGTTAATGTGGAAATGCTAATGCAGAGAATTAGTTTCTGTATAATCAGTAGTAGAGTGGGTGGATCAGTAATGAATTACAGCAAGAGACCTCTGCATGTAATGCAATATGTTTTCACTCAGATTTTATGTATTTATTTATTTATTTTTAGAAAACAGGGGTATATTCCAAGCAACTACGTAACAGGAAAGAAGTCCAACAATCTTGATCAATATGAGTAAGTGAATATTTGAATTAAGATCTGGAAGATCATAAAACAGAATTTGTGTGTTAAGAACGACAATGTATTTTTTAAGTTTTGAAGGCAATTATTTACATACAACAGCAATTTTCTCAGATACAAAACTATTTGAAATGGGCATGTATTTGTTCTGATTCTTCTCACTGATTTTGCTGTGAATTATAATGTAGAGACAAGTGAGATGGCCATCAGGCATGTAGTTTTTGGGCTATCACTATTGAAGTGAAAAAACCTCTCCTAATTCTCTGCTAGACAAAGGGAAACGTCAAAGGAAATTTAACCATTAAGTGTGCTGAATGTTGTTTTTTTTTTTTTTTTACTTTAATGTGAAATGTTAAGCCAAAGTGTGTGGCAGTAAGATAGTAGAGTGGAAAACACTGGAAATCGTTCAAAGAAAACATAACATATCGGACTGTGGAAGGCAGTTTGGTTTTAAGGAAAGGTATCACTTGGTGCATTTTAAGTCTCAGTGTATGTATGCATGTAACTTATCAATTATAAAAAATAGCTTTTTCTAAAAAAATGCTTTTTTCGGTTGTTGTTTAATTATGGAGTAGTTATTAATTTAACACTGTAGTCTCCAAGTCTGTTGTTCTTGATATTCAAATTTCAGTATAGCATAGATTGTTGTGCCTGAGAGCTTAGAACGTATTTCATGACTTAGATAAAATGAAAATGGAGCTGTAAGGAAATAATAATTAAAACAAGTTTACAAACCCACGTTAGTAGCCCCAGAACTCTACTCTCATCCATGTATGGCTTCTACTGCTGTGTTTTGATAGAAGGTAGAATTTCATCTGGGGTTTTGCCCTCAGCTTTACTAGAGGGAATTCCTTGTTCCTTGTTGCTTTCTCATCTTACAGTCTCTGGCTAAGAGCCCTGCCATGTTCTGGGCTGGGCTGCGGGGCTGGCAGAAAGGGAAGGAAGGAAGGAACTGGGTTGCCTTATCTGGTCCAGCCACTTTGTGCTTACCACCTTGAGACTGTAGTTCTGAGTCACTGCACAGTCCAGGGGGCATTACTGCAGGTTATCTACCAACAGCAAGAAACCACTAGCTCTGGAAGAGCAGAACTTGATTAGAGGCTGCTGTGCCACTTCCCTGCTTGGTTACCACCATGACAGCATAGCCTAAAACCATTGCATCACACCATTTGCAAGTAGTGTTTGTTTTTCCTTTTTATATTATTTGCTGCAGCTGGCTGAAATGTCAGTGCTTCTGTGGCTGCCTTAACCTGCCCATGCAGCACAGAGCTCAGGGTTGTCCGGCTGTGACATTTAACTCGCTTTCGATCTCCTCTTAGGTGGGTTGTCCCTGGAGAACCAGAACCATGAAGTTATTGAATGAAGTAGGAGTCTAGCAGGCAGCTCTGCAAGTAGCTCAACTGGTGTGCAGGCAGCTGCTTCCCTGGGGCTGCTAGCGTGCCCTTGGGCTGCTGTTTGGAGCAACTACTGCCACCAGCCTGCGTGGGTTTGAGAAGTTTTTGCCAAGTACCTGAGCTTTACTGCCTTCTGTGGGCTCCCGCTGGATTTGTTTCAGGGCATTTTTATGGGATAACTGCACAATATAAGAGAGACTGATCCTTTTGCACATTAACAAAGGAACAAAATTCAGTTCTAGACCTTCGCTTACCATAAAACTATTGAATCTGTTGCTTTGTAACACTTTGCTTCAAGCATTTTAGGTAAATAATGCACCTTAAGAAGTTTTGGTTACTGATGTTGTGTTTCAGGTGGTACAGCAGAAACCTGAACAGAAGCAAAGCAGAGCAGCTCCTCAGAAACGAGGTGAGCTCAGCAGCCTTGCAATATTAACCATGAAATTCACATAAGGTGACTTCTCTTATTAAAGCAGAGGCTTATTTTGGCATGCACAAATCACAGTATGAGTTGAAGAGACACACAGCTTAAAACTGCTTGTACAAAACTGTCTATGCTTGCATTTTAGGATAAAGAAGGTGGTTTTGTGGTGAGAGACTCAAGTCAGCCTGGCCTGTACACAGTTTCCCTTTATACAAAATTCGGAGGGTGAGTTTCTGTGGCTGCTCTGTGCACCTTATCTTGTCTGAATCCATTTGCATCTGTATCCAAATCCATGGGCTGGGTAAAGCCCTGGAGAGAGCTCAATAAAGAAACAAGGGCTGCTGTGATAGAAATGATGGATAACTAAAATGAGCTTCTTGATTCCATGGTTAGACCACGTTGGGTTTGATCCAATGTCGACGTGAACCTCCACCCAAAGAAGGTCTTGCTCTCCCACCCTGTTCAGTCACTTCCTTCCTGCCAGCCCACATGTTTGCATTGGCATGTGGTGAGCTCAATCAGGGAGCTTGCTGGGCTGAAAATGAACCTTTTGCGGGTTAATGTTCAACTTCATCTCAGCACTGGGATGAAGGTGAGTCACCAGCGCTTGGGATCTTTGATATTCAGCTGTTCCTGAAGCATGTGGCACTGGGCACCCACGCCAGCCCTTGTGGTTTCCTGTTCCTAGTCAATGCGCTTCTCTTAAATAATTCTCAACAGATAGCACGGTGTTGTTGTTATTGTTGTTACTGTTTTTCCAGAGAAGGTTCATCTGGAATAAGACACTACCACATAAAAGAAACAGTGACGTCACCAAAGCAGTACTACCTCGCAGAAAAACATCTCTTTAACTCCATTCCAGAAATAATTGATTATCATAAACATAACGCAGCAGGTAGATGACTTGGAATTTTTTCTGTTGCTTAGAGTTGATTTGAAAAGGAGTGTGGGATGTTTAGGTTTTTAATTGAATAAAACTCCTAAACTGGTTTTTAAAGATGCTTCTTTGTCAGGAATAAGTGCATTTTCACTTTTCTTTTGATATAGGCAGTAATTTGAGAGGTTTTGTGTGTGCGTGTATATATAAATAAATGTATAAGTATGTTACTGTCCCCAGAGTAACAGAAGAATAACTGTATCAAGTCAGGGAAAAATCATTCATTTAGCTCCATGTAGCATTTCTTATCAGCTGCCAGTAACCCACAGCGGATGGAGAGGGATGGTACTTCCCCAGAATATGCTCCACTGATACATACTGCTGATCACCACTGCTTAGAATGATCTAACCTTCCCACTGAGCAAAGAGATGAGGAGAACAGTAATGTAGTGTTCATGAAATGACTAGAGATGAGTCTTTGTAAAGGTTAGACTGTGGATCTATGGGCGATGGCTGAAGTTGATGTCCATCTGCTGTATAATGGGATCGGAGAATTTAGGAATCAGGTTCAAGGCATAGATACTAACAGAGTATATTTTTTTCTAAGTCCAGTCCGTACGCAAATTGCCTGTATGAGCTGTGGTTTCCAGATGTTTGTATCAAATTCAGATCACCCAGCATTTCCTATTGATATTCTGGAAAAAAACCCTCTTGTAGCAACTTAGAATAGTAAACATAATAGCAGAAAATATGGCCAAAGCTATATATAATAAGCTTATTGTTAATCAGTGTTGAACTCTGCAGTGTGCAAGTGGCTGATTTGCTGCCTGGCACTATTTCGGAAGTTAATTCTTGAATTGTCATTGAATGTCAGGTCTTGTTACCAGGCTGCGTTACCCAGTGACCCCAAAGAAGACAACAGCACCAACAACGGCAGGATTCAGCTATGGTAATGGCATGTTATATTCATCTACATGTATATTTTCTAATGATTTTCTGTATGTTAAGATGCTACAATACTTTCTAAAAATTTTTGAAGACTTACTTTTGTACTGTGATTGGCTTTGAGACCCTTGCAAAGAGGATTGGCATGCCAAGGCATCATGGCTGGTGGTAGGCATGTGGTGCCAAGGGCGCAAGTGAGGAGAGGCAGAACATGCCACTGGTGCTTCACAGGAATTTGGCATCTTCCATCGTGCTTTTTATGGGCACCTTGAGCTCTGCCTTTGGCTCCTTCATAAGCCTTCAGACTTATGATTCAGCCTTGGCCCTTTGATCTTTGTGGAGGGGTTACTTTTTTCTATATATAAATTTGGAATAACCTGTTTTAGGCATGGCCCATCAGGAGATGTGAGCAGCTTCTATGCATTGACACAACTTTCTATGATGACAGCTTGTTGAAGTGAAGTCTGATAATACCAGTATGTAATTACTGGCCTCAGGAAAACTTGAGGTTTGCCTTCTGTGTTGGTCAGAAGCTGCTTAAAGGTCATGTCTGCCTAAAAGTTTGTTTGATTTTTGAGGTATAGAAGTGTTTAGTTTGCAAGTTAATTCTAAGACATTTTCTCCCTAAATTCCCTGGTTTGCTAGTAATCCATTTTCCCTTTCCTCTTTCTTATCATCTACCAGTTCAGTAGGTTCCTTAATACAGGAGTCATGGGCTCTCATTTGTTTTGTTTTTAGAAAAATGGGAAATTAATCCCTCAGAACTGACGTTCATGAGAGAACTGGGGAGCGGTCTGTTTGGTGTAGTGCGCCTGGGGAAGTGGAGGGCACAGTATAAAGTGGCCATCAAGGCAATTCGGGAAGGTGCGATGTATGAAGAGGATTTCATTGAAGAAGCTAAAGTAATGATGTGAGTTGTGTGTTTGGCACTTCTATTTCCAGTTCTAGGCCTCTGATACCATATACTGCTTATAAATAAAACACTTTGGGCAGGTGGTATTCTTGCAGTTTTGTGGGGTGGAGAACTGGGTGGAGGAAATAATGTCAACATGATCTCAATCTTTTCAGGAAGCTAACACATCCTAAATTAGTACAGCTGTATGGTGTGTGCACGCAACAGAGACCTATTTACATCGTGACAGAGTTCATGGAGCATGGCTGCCTTCTCAATTACCTGAGGAAAAAACGGGGAGTTTTGAGTAAAGATGTCCTGCTCACTATGTGCCAAGATGTATGTGAGGGAATGGAGTACCTGGAGAGAAACAGCTTTATCCACAGAGACCTGGTAACATCCCATTAGGCAGTACAATCCTTTGAAATTTTTATTTTTGACCTTTCCATTCCTTTTTTGAAGCAGCCTGTTTGTGAATAACTGCTTTTGTTCTTGCAGAAAACTAGATGTAGTTGAAGTTGGCTCTTCAGAGTCTAATCAAGTCTCTAAAACTGCTTTGTACAGGCAATGATAAGAGGTTTCTCTCTCCGAAGAAAATGGAATGAAATCTTTCTGAAATTTTTCTAAACAGTTAATGGCTATTTGCACTGATATAATAGCATATCTCTGTTATAGATAGGTGCCATTTTCACTACTCATGAATCCCTTGATGATAACTTTTTCTGATGGTACTTTTACAAAATGGTTTAGTTGTCAAAACAGTACTATCACCTTTTATAATGAGAATACAGCACTGAGCTTGGTAAAATATGAACTTGCTAAGCAATGAGGACAAAGTCCTTATTAGACTGTTGTAATTTGTCTGCAAGAGACTGCAAGTTTTTCATCCAGCTCTAACCATTCCACTTGCAGGCTGCCAGGAACTGCTTGGTGAGTGACTCTGGAGTGGTCAAAGTATCGGATTTTGGCATGACGAGGTATGGCTGGATGTGCAAACACACTTGTGGGGATTTGGGAAATGTACTTACTTAGCCATAAGGCAACACATGCCCAGCAAAATTATGTGCAAAAGTTACCTTTTTTGACCTCTCTAAGGAACATCCTTCAGTCACATTTTCCAGGTGCCTTTATAGCCCGTTCTGTTGTCACGTGTCAATTTCCTTACTAATTTTAATTTTTGAAAATCAAGACTATGTCAGTTTGTTCTCTAGAGAAGTAAGTGTGTCTAGTGCTCACCATGCAGAGGCCTGGCCTTGAACTCACTCCATTGTCTGATTGGTCTTCCATTAGCAACTTTCTATTAGCATCTCTGAAAACCTTACAAATATCTTGTAGTGATGCAGAAAGCATATTAGAGCTTGTTTCTTGGACAGCAGAGCTCATGCTGCAGTGATAATAGTTGTTAGTCTGTATTTTGGTAAATAAATGATAGAAAGAGGCTGTTTGAGTTTGCTATCCTCTTGGGGTAGGTGGTTCAGAGTTGCATCTTGCTAGCCAAAGTGCTGGGAGGTACTGGGACCGGGTGAGGGGTTAATTTCCTGCCCTTGGTAGCACCACAGGGTTCTGCATTGGGTGGGTGATGTGTGTATGAAGCAGGGAGTGGGGAGCAGAGCTTACAAAGAAGGTGTTGGGCACCATGGTTTGAGCGTGCTCTTCTGGGCGTTTGCCACCTTTCTGTGCTGCTGAGTTTGCATGTCCCCTGACGTCTGAATTCAGACTGGCCAGTGAGAAGCAGAGCAAGAAATTAATGCTTTTGCATAATTTTCTTTTGCAATACAGACATTCAACTTGCAACTGGCCTGTTTTGTATAGCAAATAATCAAAATGGTCATAATCAAAATGAACTGGGTTTTGACTGAAACCTTAGTACTGCATCGGAGAAGCTATTTTTGTTGTGGGATGGAAACAGTCATGGCCAGTAGGTGGCAATAGGAGCTTCTAATATCCAAATCTAAATAACAGTTTGCAGGCCTGGAGGCCGACTAAAGGATATTTATTTATTTATTTATTTATTTCCCCAGGTATGTCCTTGATGATCAATACACAAGTTCCTCAGGGGCTAAATTTCCTGTGAAATGGTGCCCCCCAGAAGTCTTTAATTACAGCCGATTCAGCAGCAAATCAGACGTGTGGTCATTCGGTAAGACATTCATCATTGAAAGAAAGCACTATTTTTACATTTTATCAGTAGCAGTGAAGCTCCAGCTATTGGGAAGGGTTCAGGCAGCTGAGAAGAAGCTCAGAGCAACCATTTGCCATGGTTTTATGCTTGCATAAATTTCTGCAGAGACCTTTAGAACTGTTAGTTATTAAACTCCATGCTACTAGAATAAGATTTTTTTTTTTTCAGCGATGATACATGTGAACACTTCCTAGAATATGGATTTCAAACTATTTATCTGTTAGAAATCCTGAGCCCTGAGCTCAAAATAAACGTATATATTTTAAGAAGTTATTTACTTATTGCCTTACTTTTTATTTTCCTTTTTTCAGGTGTTTTAATGTGGGAAGTATTTACGGAAGGAAAAATGCCCTTTGAAAAAAGCTCCAACTATGAAGTAGTAACAATGATTAGCCAAGGACATCGCTTGTATCGGCCTAAACTAGCCTGTAAGCAGGTGTATGAAATGATGATGATGTGCTGGCAGGAGGTACATACTTCTTATTTGTCTTTGAGTTGAAAAAGGATCAATCTAACAAGAAAAATTAATCTCTATTGCAGCGTTCTGATGGTATCCATGCTTTCTTGGCTATTAATGTGTATATTGACAAGATAAGGATCTCCTCCTGGTTAGCAACCAAACTAGAGCTGTGATAAGAAAAACAAGGGCATTTATATGAAATAAATGGACTGTCAGATTAAGTGTGCAAAGGCATCTAGTAACAAAATGAAATAATTGCTAAATCTATGCTAGTTATGATTATAGCTGCATATGAATGCTGCTAGCAAAAAAATTCAGTCAGAACAGCCCAGAGTTGGTGAATCTGATTTTTATATTGCTTTAGTTTATTAATCATTACAGATACATGCCAGAATGACTGAAAATATTTTGAAAGGAATACTTCATTACTTGATCATAAATTATATAGGAAATAAAGACTGACTTGTAGTTGACTTTAAATACAAATCCCAAAATTTATAAAGAAAGATAAATATATACTGTACTATTAATCCTCCTAACCCAGAATGATACTCACTGTACAGTTTTCATAGGTCAGAGGGGCAGCAAAACAAAATCTAATACTTGATCAACTAAATTAGTATAAAATAATTTTTGTAGTATTAAAGCAAAAGGTCTCTAAGGATAGGTGCATTTAATGAGATGCCTCTGCTTTTGAGAGAGCAGTTGAGGAAACCAAGAATAGAAAGAGCTACATGATTTATTTCTAGTTAATCTTTGACGGAGGGGCGCTGGGGAAAAACTGTTCTTTTCCCGTAATAAAGATGACATAGTGTCTGACATTTGTCTTCTCCTCAAAGGTGCTGAAACAGAGAGCAATTTAGTCATCAAAGCAGCTGGTGGAGATCTCAAACTTACAAACCAGTTAGCTTATGCAGCAAAAAATACGTTAAACACAGCAGTGCCCTGGAGGGCAATGGAATGACAATATCTGTAGTTCAAAAAAGGTATTCACAGGAGACAGGAAACTACATCATTAGATTAATTTTTTATTTCTTTTTGTACTTGGTAACCAGCTTGAAATGGCCATTAAAGTGGAATAATAAATTATCTGAAAGATAATGATAAGTTATTTGTTAATGCTTTTTGAATATTAATATGTATTTATAGGACTTATATGAACATCAATGACTTGATTAAAAAATACTAATTTCATCAGGGGTTATTAACAATAAAATCATAGAATGCTTTGGGTTAGAAAGGACCTTAAAGCTTATCTAGTTCCAACCCTCCTGCCATGGTC
Source organism: Nestor notabilis (assembly GCF_000696875.1). Lineage (NCBI taxonomy): Eukaryota > Metazoa > Chordata > Aves > Psittaciformes > Psittacidae > Nestor > Nestor notabilis. The sequence goes on from NW_009932719.1 coordinate 11,264, forward strand.
AGGGGTGCCTCACACTAGACCATGTTGCCCAAGGCTCTGTCCAGCCTGGCCTTGAACACCGCCAGGGTTGGAGCATTCACAACTTCCTTGGGCAACCCATTCCAGTGCCTCACCACCCTCACTGTAAAGAACTTCTTCCTTATATCTAACCTGAACTTCCCCTGTTTAAGTTTAAACCCATTACCCCTTGTCCCACCACTACAGTCCCTAACGAAGAGTCCCTCCCCAGCATCTCTGTAGGCCCCCTTCAGATACCGGGAGGCTGCTCTGAGGTCTCCACACAGCCTTCTCCAGGCTGAACAGCCCCAACTTTCTCCGCCTGTCTTCATACAGGAGGTGCTCCAGCCCTCTTATCATCCTCATGGCCCTCCTCTGGACTTGCTCCAACAGTTCCATGTCCTTTTTATGTTGAGGACACCAGAACTGGACACAATACTCCAAGTGAGGTCTCACAAGAGCAGAGTAGAGGGGCAGGATCACCTCCTTTGACCTGCTGGTCATGCTTCTTTTGATGCAGCCCAGGATATGGTTGGGTTTTGGGGTGCACGCGCACACTGCCGGCCCATGTCGAGTTTCTGATCAATCACCCCCCCCAAGTCCTTCTCCGCAGGGCTGCTCTGAATCTTTTCTCTGCTCAACCTGTAGCTGCGCCTGGGGTTGTGTTGACCCAGGTGTAGGACCTTGCACTTGTCTTGGTTAAACTTCATGAGGTTGGCATCAGCCCACCTCACAAGCATGTCCAGGTCCCTCTGGATGGCATCCCTTCCCTCCAGCGTATCAACCGAACCACACAGCCTAGTGTCATTGGCAGTCTAAATCTGAACCTAAAGCAGTCATCACACGGGAGAGAAAGAATCTTTGCGAATCACAAACAGGATACAAGTAATGGCAACATAATGTCAATCTTTGTCATGAAATATTATTAACTGTAGGTACATCTGTCCTCATTTAACAAATTTATTAATGCAGAGGGAAGTGAATACTGCGGCTTCAAAATTCAGCAGGTGATACAAACGTGTAAAAAGGTTGATAAATGGAGGAAAAGTGCAAGTTACCTGGGTATTCAGAAGATGAACTGTTTCAGCAAGGTCAGAGAAGAGACTAAGTCAGTGTATTGCTTAACTAAAGAGAACAAACAGGATGTTATAACAAATAAGGAACTCTATGGAAAATGAAGTAGACAAAGGATGCTGTTGTGTAATTCATTACGCAGTTTCATTTCAGAGTCAAAATAATGTTGAAGTAAAAGAGGCTTCAGAGAATTACACTCAAAAATCCTTAAGAGCATGAACAGCTTGTATGGTGAAAGATTGGAGCAATTCACTGGGGGAGGTGGGGATAGGGAATTAAAATGCAAAAGCATTGCTCTGTGCAAAATGGTGAATTATGTGGAGTGCAGTCCAGCAATGCTTATTTATGCTTTTTCAAAGCATAAAAAAAAAGGTGACGCTTCCTGAGATAGTGACACATCTATAATCCACACAAGGAAATATTTTTGTGTCACATTTAGTGAACAGCAAATTAATCTCCACAGAATCATATCAAGACCAGTAATTTAGCAAAATGAACACAACTTTATTGCTTTGTGATCACAGCTGTGCATGCTTTTTATTGTCAGAAACCAGAGGGACGCCCAACTTTTGAAGAGTTGCTTCACGCAATCATTGACATTGCAGAGGGTGAAGATGCTTTCTGAAAAAATACAGCAGCAGCACAAGTACAGGAAAGAAGCTACTTTCCCGAGATGTGACTTCACCATTTCTTTCTGAAAGCTTGATTCTGTGAGCTGCTGAATGCTGCTGAATAGTGTGGAGAACCTTCAGCATCTGATCTACTCCAGTACAATGACAGTTTTATGTGATGTTGGGAAATAAGCAAAGTGTCTTCAGCAATAGTAGCAGTCTCTGAATTTTCCCTGGGAAGCCAGCATAGCTGGGAAGTTGAGCTCTTTATGGAGGAAGAGAGAGAATGTGCCCAAAGTCCAGGAGCCTAATTTGTATTTAGTGGGTTGGGTTTGTGTACATACAGTCTATGTTTCTGAGTTTCTCTTTACACAGGCAGTAGTATTAATAGTGATTTGCATGCTTGAAAATTGAAGGTATCTATAAATGGCTATTTACTGACATTGAATGTTTCCAGAGATTCTCCAGAAACATTTTTCTCAGTTGATGGGTGGTTTATGTCACAAAATGTGCCTCTTTCATTTGCACAGTAGGTTGTTAACAGCATAGTCTTCAGTTTAGTCTAACACTCAAAAAACCTTTGCTCCAGAATGGAGCTGTAGTGTGCCGCACACCATTCTAGGCTGTTTGGTCAACCAGAGACCTCCCATGGTTAGTCTGGACATTACTCATGAAAAATAAGTCCAAGATTCAGCACAACTGGCTGTCAGTGTACTATAGTACCTTGTTTTACATTAATTATAAAATAATTTATATGCTGTATGTATTGTAAATATATAAATTCCCTGCCTTTATTTATGTAAAGTGTGTTTTTTCTCTTGAAATTTTCAAGCATAAGTTTGTCCTGCCTTCACTAACATACGAACTAAATACGTGAAGTTGTAAATGAAAGAAAGTAAACTCTCAACTGTATTTAAGAAGGGCTCTTCTTTCTGTCTGCCATGTACATACAGTGATCTAGTCTTTCTGTTCTTAACAGAAAATGTCATACTACACATGTATATAAATAAAATGAATGTTTGGAAGCAACTAGTGTGCTGCCAATCATTTGCTGTTAGTGGATTGTTAGCCAAACTCATTGTTCATGTGAATATGGTGTTGTGATAGTCTGTTTGTATCTGTGTGTATGCACACTCTATATTAAATACATATGCAGTAGTATGGATATATATTTAAATTAATTTGGCTGTGATGAAGTGTTCAGTGCAGAAATGCCCGAACTCTCTCTAGAAGTTACATGCCCTGTTTCCTCTGCAAGAGGCTAATGCCTCCACAATCTTGCTGAAGCCTGCTTCAATTAATCTAAGTTTGTACCAGGGGATATGAGGAGTATTTGCACTTCAGTTTTGCTGCAGCCATCTCCTGAGTAGGTGTATTACATATTTTCTTTTTCTGTTGTTAGTTGTGCTGTCATGCCATGTGTAATAGAAATAGATTGCACAAAACGATGATTTTTGGGTTTTTTTGTTTTTCTTTTGCAAGTACGTCGAGAGAAGTATGGTGGAGTTTGCTTGCAGTCAAATTATTAAAGGTAACTAGAGTTAGCTTAGTACATTCCATCGGAATTGCACTTGAGTATTTCTGCAGTCAGTTTTGGAAATTTGGAGAACCAAATGCTGTGACTTACATCTGCTGTATATTTTTTTTTTTCCTTTTTTTTTAAGTAATACTTAGCCCTACTGATTTACAGCTTAATAACTTCATTCTGTAAAACGTGCTGAACACCAGAAAGCAGACACTTTCTCACATTCTAGTCTGGAGCTTTTTTTTCAAATAAAAGATAAGTAGGTGGGGTCAAGCAGTATTTGTGGTTTGCCATGTTTTGTATCAGAGCGAGGAGCTCGGGGCTGTTTTACTGGCACAGCTGGTGAAGAGAAGCTTGAATTTGCATTTGAATATAAGTGGACAACCAAACATGATTCTTTCTACCTGTAAGTAAACCGGGCTGAGTATTTTGGTTTTTGCAGTTTTGTTTCATGTAACACGCTTTACTTAGCAAGTAAGCTTTTTAAATATTCCCATAAAAGTACCAACCAGCTTTCTCTTTGCTGCTCAGGTGATCTCTGTTAAGACTTTTCATCTTGTCTTTCAGAATTATTGCACAAATACGAATCCATTGTATGATACTTTTACATACAGATAGGGAGAGAGTCCTATGTACTGTCTCTAAAAGCCTATACAGCATAGGCATAAAATAAAATGTTTGGTAGAACTAGAGCTGTCTTTTCTCCAGAGCTGAATAAGCTCACAGGGAAGACAGTAAGCCTTAGCTTAGACATGGAAAAATCTGAAAGCTTGCTTTTTCAAGTATTTTTAGAAGCAAACTATAGTATGGCTTTCTACTACATTATTGTTTTTCTCAGTGCTATTGAAAACTGACAGACATACCAGATTAGGAAGCATACCATGTATTACAGTAAAGATCTGGGCTTCATTGGTAAAGCTGAGTTTGCAGTGTTGAACACAGTCAACCTGCTGCCCCAGCGCAAGAGCAAGAACATCTCGCTAAACATGCTAAAAGACTGTGAATCTTAGACATGGGCTACAGTGCTTTCAAAGTTAGTTGTGCTTTGAGAAAAGGTGAATTGGAAAACAAAATCAAGCTAAGAAACCTATGAAATAATGAGAAAATGCAAATTATAAAAATTAATTTTGAACTTGTTGCTTTTAACTTTGGTATTACTTCCTCAAGGCTGCAAATTAGAGGTGAAGATAGGAGGAAGATTGCATATGTAAATGTGTGAATTGGCCACCTATACAGACAAAGTTATCGAACCAAAGCTTGCTGCTGGGTGTTGTGGAACTCTGTCAGGCCAGTTATTGTCAGCAGTGGACTATCTCAAAGGACTTGAGTGTTTTCACTACGTTGTCTTCGTTTTTGTGGGACTATCTTTCAGCTTCTCAAGCAAATGGCTGTTCTTGACAGCTGAACAATCTTTTTCTTCTTTCTCTAGCATCCCATCTGCTCTGTTGTGCACAGATAAATTTGATTTCAGGTCTCAAGTTGGTTATCAAAATGTCAGTTGCAAATTTTTAGGCTGAGTGTTCGTTGGGCTAGCTTCAACACCAGTTTCCTAGCATTTCCACTTCATCCACATGCTTCTCTTCCTCTAATCTCTTGTTTCAAAACTGTGCGTGATAAAAGGTCTGATTTTTGAACATCATACTTGACTAGCACCTTGTGCTAGTGTTGGGATTCATATTTGTTAACCTGTCACCAGGAAGATAGCATGACGCTGTTTTAAAAACAAGTGTCTTCCTCCTAATATAGTAATTTCCAGAAAGACAGACATGAGCAGTGAAATGGGCTGGGTTTTGTTCCTGTGTTAAATTATTTGTAGAATTGGCTGAACTCTGAGGTCGCAAGCTTTCATCAGAAATTGGAGAAATCACATTCTCCATGCAGTTGAAGAAGGAAGATTTGTTAAATTCTAGATTCAGCAGCTCAAATACTCATCTTGTTTGATTTAAACCTGGTTATAAACTACTAACTTTAATTGCACCATGATTACTTACACTGGGGATCAAAGCAAAATGTGTAGCATATGTTTTGATAGAACTCAGTGAAATGTGGCCTGAAAGGTTTAGTGGGGCTGTGGATGCCAGAGAAGCCTTCCTTCTTGTGGATTTGAAAGAATCAAGGTATGAATTTTTGGCAATATCTTTTGTTAGGTAGGAAACAGAAAAGTGGGACTTGAAAATAATCGCAGGTCCATAAGTGCTTTATTTTAACAGACTTCAACAGGATTTTACTGTTAAAAATTATGGAACAGTTCTTTCTGTTAGCCTATATTTCTTTCCTGTCTCTTGTCCATTCGGACAGGACACAGGAAAAATTTACCTGTTACTAAATTTACCTGTTATAATGTGGTAAATCTTATTGGTGTCTCTGTTCTCTTCAAAACACAGAATCCAAAATGTGATTTCCTTGCTGAAGCACAAATCTCACTGATGTCACCACTGATTAATTTTTAATTTATGAATTCTTCAATGTGGTTACTTGAATTAGGGTCAAGGCCTGCTAATACTGTATGTGAATCTAACACCCTTTGACAAATCCAGAGTGTTTTGTTTAAGAAAAGGTCCTTGGTCCAAAATTGAAGGAAATCACATAGAATAGTTCCATTGATTTCAGTCATTAGAGTTGGGGTGTATCAGAAAGGAAAATCAAGACGAAATATTTAAACTAACAAGTAAATTCTAAGAATCTATTTTCAGTTTATTTGCACTTTAAAATACAGTGGTTTTGTATTGATGTACAAATTATTATTATTTCTTAGCTCATCTGATGACTGTTGAATAGAAGAAAAGATAAAAGAAGGAAGAGCCCAAGTCACAGGAAGGGTGTGTGTAGCTGCAAGAAGCTTCAGGCAGGAAACGCAGGTTTCCTGTAGAACTGCAGTGAGCATTCCTGTGGCACCTGGAGGCTGCTCTCAGTGTAGGCATCTTCCTTGGCCACTAGGAAAAGGTCAAGATGCAAGCCAGTTTAATCAAACTATTCATTCAGTGTATCAAAGCTTTCACTATCTGTAGTGTTGGCCAGATCTTTCTGAAACAGCATCACAGAGCAGCTTTGGGTCTTTTTGTAGTGACTACATATTTAATATTGGGATATTTTTAAAAACATCACACACGTTCATTTATTGCTCCTTGCTTTTAGCACAGTAAAGTGAGGGTCAAACATGAAAAGTGTCCATTAATGGAGCAAGTCTCAATTTCACTGAAGGCAGAATGGATTCCTGAGCTTACACTATACATTTATTCAAATAGCTGGACTCATAAAGAAAAGCAAGACAGAATTACATGTCCGTAACACTGGTCTGAACTTTCATGGTAACAGCCACATCTTTCAATTCTTATTAGAAGATCATTCTAGCATTACACTGAAACTCTGCAGTGCTGCTTTTAATATTTCTGCTAAGTGTTCTATAGGGAGAGCAAATTATCTAATGAGAAATAAGGTAGACTAGATGGTTTAATCAGAAGAAACAGACAAGTTTTCAAATGTCATATTCTTTTCATCATTTGTCATATTCCAAATCACTAACTTCTTTATAAACATCAACTAAACTTCCTGGCACTGGCTCAAGTAAAAGAAACCCAAGAATTTTTTCATTCTTGAACAGTGAACATGGTGTTCACTGTTTATGAAACAGTTCTAAATGGGTGAGGAACAGTTCTCTCCAGACTGTGCCCTGGAAAATTATGCAGCAAATAAATTGCATTGCCCATACATTTTTAGCCTTCTTTAAAGAAAAATGCCAGTGTCAGCTGGCCTAGGTGTTTATAATTGCTACATTTTGCATAGCCATCAGTGGAAACTTTTATCAAACAGTTGATAGTGTCTTCTGATTACTATAGGCTCACCAGCTTCCCACACAATAGATTCTTCACAGGATGTAACAGTCTAAGAGAGATTGCCCCATGACTCTCAAGATAAATAGTCTAACCAAAACCCTCATGAGACAGGTCTCTTCCTCTTCTAACTATGAACCAGTTTTGGTCTTATCGTTCTGGTATCTGACATTCTCCTTTGACTTATTAGCACAAAATTTGCTAAATTATGTACCTTGATAGAGAAAATAATTACATTTTCATCATGTAGTAAGGTTGCTTAATGCTTTGAGGGCTACAATGCATACTTGCAGCGCACTTGGTTGAAAAGTCAGGAACAGGCATTGGCAAAAATTCTCACTGGACACCACAAGGGGCATCAAATTTATTCCAGGCTGGTCTGGGTCATTAGGATCAAAAAACCAAACACACAATGAAAGAAAACCAGATAAAGTGGAAGGGACTGGTGGGACCCTACAAAGAAATACCAGGTGAAATATAAAGCAGCAAAATGCTGAGATGTTGGGATATTTCATATAACTTCTGAGGGCTGTTCTCATGCTCTGACATACTGGAGTGGCATATAAAGTTTATTTTCTGTTGTGCAGCTGCATATGAGGGGAGCCTTGCCTATACATGCCTGGTTCTCATGCTTCCTGAGAGACTGTACACAGCACCTGATAGCCCAAGCCCATCCCCCTGGTGCTGCTGCCCTCTTACGCACTCACCAGTGATGCAAGACAGAAGATGGTTCAAGGAGCCAACCCAGCAGAGAGGGGTTCTCTGCCGTTTTAGTGTCCCATCTTGCTCAGTTGGAGATGAGATGAACAACAGTGCAGAGGGAAAGGCCGCAGGACCATAGCTGCCACAGCTTGGCTCAAACTGCTGAGGGAACACACACTGGGGAAAGTAGGTCTCAGCCTGACTAGAAATGTACTACAGTGGATGTCAGCCATTTATTTTCCTCCTTTGAATCTTCTTAATGCCTTCTGACCTATTTAATGCCATACCCACTCTGCTCCCCATACAAGATATATTGGATTGATTTTTCTCTAAATGTATTATGTATGTGATGATGTGTCCGGTGGATCTTTTCAGGATTATCAACCACTTGGCACATAAGTGTAAAGCACATCTTTTGTTATCACTCTGAGCCCGGGCTAATGCATATATTATACTGATGGCTGCAACAGAAATGGGAAAAAACTTAGGAATTCAAAGAACTGAATGTAATGTGTCTCCCTTAATAAACCTCGCAATAAGAAAAAGCTTGTCATGCATGTTTGGTTTTGTATTCAGCTTGAATGATCTAAAAATTGTTTCTGTACTGAAGGGAACGGTTCTCCATCTCCTGTCCCTGATGATGTTCTCACCCCCTTCACTGCACTGGTTGGAGCTTACATGGGCTGGTGTGATCAGTCAGATCAGTACTGGTCTGGCTGACTAGGTCTCTTACCTTTTCTGATTTAGTGAGCTGATTTAACTCATCACATGGCCTCATAATTGTGAAGGCGTTGTAAGGGAGACAGTGGGAACAGATAAGTAGGGTGGGTAGGAAGGCTCTGCTATCTTTGATGGCTGCAAATTCAGCCTGAATGATTTGCTAGGTATTTCACAGCAAGACAGAGCTAATAACAGGGCTAACCACATACCATAGTCCTTAAGTCTGTAAGTTTTGTAAAAAAAACAAAAACAAAAAACCAAACCAACAAAACCCCAGGAAAACTTCAAATGTGGAAAATGTTCTTGTTCACAGATCACACCATCCAGTCTGTTTTCTGCTGCTGCTGCTGCTGCACAGTACAAAAAAGGTATGTGAAATGCTTTAGCTTTTCAGAAACCAGGATGATCAAAATATCTACATATAAAGAAATTCTTAAAAATCCCTCTGTTTTCAGTAGAGCTGCTAATTATACTGAACTGTAAAGACACTCTACCCTGCATATCCCTAATGAAGGCATATATGTCCATGAATATTTTTATTTGAACATTTATAGATATGTGTTCACACTAATACTTTCTGTTTTTCAAAATCAGAGCAATGAGAACAAAAATGGACCTGGACCCTGATAATGGCCTGGTGACCCAGTACTCAGCCTCACAACCAGACGTTTCCTATGCATCTAGTTGGAAGTCCAGGGTAAGTAACATTCTGGCAGGTGAAAATAGAGAATTGAGGTGATATGCCATATGGTGGCTTAGCACCAGAACAAGCAGACCAGTAACTAACTCTTGAGCATGTAAGGTTCTTTGTTGCATAGAAATTATAGAGTAAAGGCATCTGATGATTCATACTGATGTAAATACAGGGTCACAGTGATGTTTCCTAAGCAAGCTGTCACAGACAAGGTGGTTCCTTCTCTTGCTTTTAGGTTTGGGTGATGGAGATGGGAAGAGTGGGACGTCCCTGTTGGGCAGATGTAAGATCACCTTGTTCAGCTGGCATGTGAAACATTTGCTTCAGTTTTACTAAATCTAAGTTGAATTAATCTGAGTTTTCTAAGCAAAACTAAGTGCAAAGCTAGAACCTAACCTGGTGCAAAAGAAAAATATGATGTTCATGCTGATTTGCTAAGAACGTCTACAGTGTCATCATCTGTATTAATTCTCTAGATAAATGACCCAATTTCCAGACATTGTAACTCCGCTTATTTCAATGCTGTTCTGCTTTTACACCAGCTGAGGAGCTGTCCTAGCATTCGTACGATGTAGAAGTCAGCCAGTTAGGTAGATGGCTTGTTTAGTTTATTAATAACTGTACTTTCCATTGTCATTTTGGCTTCTATACCAAACTACTCAAATGTAAGTCTTGTTTTATGAGTGATGAGGTGATAGGGCTTTACAAGGGGAAGTAATGACCATAGCAAGTCCTTTTAGTTACTGAGACAGTGTAATAGCAGGGGAATTAAGGAAGCAATAGTTGGGAGAAAAGAATAATTAAGAAAGATACTTCTTTTTCACTAGCGTAAGAGGCAATTACAGTCAAAGAACAAGCCATTACCTCCTCTACCTACTGAGTCCTTGGAAGACTACACAGAAAAACCCAGGGTTATTGCACTCTATGACTTTTTCGCTAGAGGACCCTTAGATTTGCCACTCAAGAAGTCAGAAGAATACATTATCCTCGAACAGTATGACCCCCACTGGTGGAAGGCAAGAGACAAACATGGGTAAGAGAGTGGACATCTATTTCAATTTCCCT
>NW_009932719.1:21512-27579 GCF_000696875.1 Nestor notabilis
GAAGAAGAAAACCTAAAACACTTCCTGTGAAAGCAGGAAGATAGAATGAGACACGTGTGACAGTTTAGGGGCAGATTTTAACATGTTCAGCTTTGTATGAGGCACATGGATTAACCAGGCAGACTTTCAGCAGTGCCCCAGAAATGGGTATGGAATCTAGAATCTGTTGGGAATTCAGAGTGAAGTCCTAGACTCAGTAATTTCCTGAGCAGCATAAGGGCATTTGAGGACCATGTGAATCTCTGGGCTCTGAGCCATGTGCAAATCCAGCTTTCCATAATTCAAGTGCTTTACAATGCAGTGTATATATATAAACACTTCTTAAAGACCAGCAAGATTATTAAGACGTGTGCCTAAAACAAAATCCCTGATCCAAAATTCCCAAATGCTTTAGAGAGCTAGATCACTTCAGTTAGGATCCTTTTCCATGTTTATGTTTGTTTCATGTCATTCCCTTTTCTCCTTTGCATTCTCTTCAGCATATCCTGTGCTATGATGTTGGGAATACTACTCTCAGCAGCTATCCCAGGTGACATCTTCCATTTAGTAGCCATCCACAGTTGTGGGTCAGAAAGTTTGTGCCTGGGATGAAAGGACTCAGACTTCAATTCCCACATTGGGATTCTGTATCTAACAGCATAACCAATAGAATAAGGAACCTTTGTAATTTAACAAAAGGAAAATGTATATCTTAAGCCTATTAATGTTTTAGACCATACTGTAACATTATCCCCCAATATCTTGTTTCAGAAATGAAGGTCTAATTCCCAGCAACTACGTTACTGAGAACAAGAAAAGTAATTTAGAAACATATGAGTGAGTATTCTTGAAAATTATATTTGTGCTTTCTTTTCTAAAAATGGATTGCAGCAACACATTTTAGTGCTTGATCCTTCAATCTTTATTAGACATGAACAGGTGTTTATCAAAAGCTTTTCTTTGTTACAAGACATTACTCTTAGAATGAATTAACGATTTTGATTTGGAACTATTTGCTCAGACAGTGTAATGTGAAGTTGCAAACACTGAGCAGTTCAGTAACATTCATTTTCATAAATCATAATGTGAGAATACAGATGTTTAATATTTCTGTAGGCTCGCTACATAATGTTTCTATATTCTGATCTCTTTCTGTTGTGAACATATAATTAATTGACTAGAGGATAATTCCAGTTACTTCAACCTAATTTACTGGAGAGAAGAATAAAATTCTGCAGAATTCTAGAGAAGAGAGGCTTGATGCAGCATCCAGGACTGTAAATTTCATCATGGACTGGCATAACTATTTCCTAGGCTTTCTTTTGTTTGAGCTCATATTTAATCACAGTGAATGGGGAAAAAAGTTGTCACATTTACAATGGTCTAATAAAGTCATTCCAAATTAAGAGGTGTTTATATACAACAATAGTTCTGTCCAGGTTTTTGGACTGGGAGTAGTGCAGCTATTAAGATGGATTACTTTTGTGAAACAGAGTGAATGTTCATTTTTACTGGCTGAGATAATCTTCTTGTCGCAGGTGGTACTGCAAATACATAAACAGAAGCCAGGCAGAACTTCTTTTGCGCCAGCAGGTAACTGACCTTATACAGAGAGCTAACAATATCTAGAAAGATCTATCAGCAGAGGCATCAAGAGCATTACCACAGTCAAATCCAAATCTGCTTGATGTGCAGTAAGAAAGTACTTTAAAATAAAAAGGCTTTCTGGGTTAAGCATGTGGTGCAGATTACGCAGACTTCACAGAGTTTTAAGTTGTAGCCCCAGCAAATTCTGTGTAGATTTTCCATACTAGATAAATTGAATTACATGCAGTTTACTGTGCTTGTCTTTTGTATGAAACATTGAAGACTGAAATCCATGTAGTAAGTAAATTAGTGAGGTTAGCAGAGCTTAAAAAACCCCTTGTGTCCATTTTGCCTTCTAGTCCCTATCCGTTACCAAAGTGCCTAACTAGTCAAACTCATTAGGACTTTGCTCAAGGACTAACACAGATCTTAGACAAGACAGACCAGAGAAGAACATCTCAGTTAGAATCGTTTCACAGTATTGCAGATTTTTTAATAAATCAAAGTATTTTCACTACTTCACACTGGAAAGTATAATTCACCTAAATTATTTAAACCTATTCACCTAAATTATTTAATAATTCACCTAAATTAAATAATATAATTATTTAATTGCCTGGCACTTACTATTTTCCCTTAAATAATTTTGTTCTGCTGTGTACCTGCTATGTTCAATTCCCATTGTCCATGGCTTTATTCCCCTCCCAAATAGTAATAGGTATTCCACAGAATCTGGTAATCAGCTGCAAGTTCTATCTCAAGGGATGATTATTCAAGCTCAAAAGTGGAAAATAACTCTCCTTGGATTACTTTTCAGTCCAAAGAAGGTGGATTTGTTGTCAGAAATTCAAGCCAACAGGGACTTCTTACGCTGTCAATGTATTCACGGGCTAAAGGGTGAGTTGCTCTGAATGGTTAAAATTTAAATGAAGAGTTTCCCCAAACTTGTTAGGATAAGTGGGCAGGTTGGACATGCAGTGCACAGCCACATGGAACCACTGGGGTGCTGTTCATGCAGAGTTAATTACCCTATGTGCAGAAAAGATGACAGCGGGCAGTGGCTCTGGGAGTCAGGGTGCAAATGCCAAGACAAGATTAACTGCACTCATTGAAATCCTCAAACAATCTGCTGTGAAAGCCGTGCACCCCAACCACATAATGCAGGCAGTAAGACCTTACATTTGCATCTTCCTGCCTCTGTTTCTACATGAAGCATCATGAATACCACACCACAGTGCCACAGCCTTTGGCTGCTGCACTGAACTTCTGTTCTCCACAGGCTCTGCATACTGTAAATTCATCCCAGACTCTGCTGTCCCCAAATGTCTGGGTTTTTTCCTAAAACCACCTCACATCCTCGCTGTGCACTCTTATGTCTTTTGCCAGAGGACTGCCAAAGGACTCAGGAGGGGAGGAATAAACAAAAATATATACATATATATATGTATATGTATATATGAATATGTTTTTAACTTTTTGGGGGAAACTCGGGTAATGAGCATATTAATTTTAAAAGCTTAGATTCAAACAAGTACTGAATCAGGAGGCACACTATGGCTGTTTCTTGTGGATGCAATGATACAGGAGTAAATACTTGTGCAATAAAAATCATTGTGCAATATCTCACAAAGCTGGGAGAGAGATCATTCAAGGAGGCTTTGGGGCTTTTCCCTGAAACAATGTCCCAGCTACACACATCCATTTTAAGTCAGGAATTCTACCCCAAGTTTTCAGATTTTTCTCTGCTTTCTTTCAAAGTGAAATGTAATCAGATTTGTAATATAAATTATTTTTACTGAAAATTATAATCCTTCGTTGATTTCAGAAGTCATAGTGAAGATATTCGACATTATCAAATTAAGAGAAACCACTTGGGACAATATTATGTAGCCGAAAAATACCTCTTTTCATCTGTTCCTGAACTCATTGAGTATCATCAACACAATGCTGCAGGTAATGCATGCAAGCTGATAAGGTTTTACAACTGATGATTCAAAGCTCCTCAGGACTTTGAGAGATTGGAAATCACTCTTCCTCTGACACTTTCCTTATAAAAAGAGACACAAGTTTTTCTGTTGCTAATACAGATAAGCCACGATCCCTTCTGCCAAAGTCATAGGTGTGGTGTGCATATACCATGGGGGAAGTGAAACTACCAAACTCATCTACATGTATTAAATTAATTTTACAAAGCTAGAAGCCTAATCTATCTACCTACTCTGTATTCTCTTGGTTCATATTTGACTGAGCAGGACTTGTCCGAAATTCGATCATAATTCTTGCCTTGTCTACAACAAGCACTTACACGTATGCAAGCAGGAGTTAGGCTGTGCATCAGCAGGGATCATTCAACTGATTTTAGCAAAAAACCAACCCCACTCCACCAATAATCAAAGGCAGAATTAGGGAGCACAAGGACTGTAACACTGCTTTGCAGCCTACCAGAGTTACCACCTCTAATTGTTGGCTGGTGGCAGCCTTTTAACATTAAAAAATACCCTTTATCTTCGTTCTGCCCATTATTTTAATACAGTATAAAATGTTTTTACCCTAAATGAGTGGACATGGGAAACCACACAGAGATTCCTTGCACTACTGCAGAAGAAAGGTATGGGAATAGACAGAGCCTTTTGCTGGATGGGGGAGGATTGTAAGAAGCCCGTGAAGCAGAAAAGGACCTGAACGTAGCACTGGGAAGAACGGATGAATGCAGGGAGTCCTTGGTGAGTCCGCTGTTGGCTCATGAATTCAAAGAAAATGGTGACAGACACAGAAATATTTCTTGCAATGGGGAAATCTTGCTGGAAGAGACTACTTAGGTGGTTGATATTGTACTGTAGTACTCATTTAAGATCACTAGAATCATACAAACAAGCAAGAGTATCAGCTGTATGAAGGTATAGATATTTTTATAGTCAGAGCCCTATCGATCAGTCTTCCTCCATTTCTTCTCACTGTAGTGTTTTATCCAAACAAGCTGTAAGGAAAAGTAACCTCAAGAAATGTACATCAGATTCCAAATATTTTCGTTCGAGAAGAAGTACAATATAGTGTACTTTAAAATGGAATAATTGGTCATCAGAATATTGTTGCTTTGTCCCCTACAGGTCTTATCACTCGTCTCCGACATCCAGTTGGATCAGCTGGATGCTCTTCACCAGCAACAGCAGGATGGAATTATGGTAAATATGTTATCTTCTTTTGGTGGAGATTTAGGTATTTGCCTAGGCAAGAATTTTGATCGCATTGACCTAGCTAATAATTAAGTCATATCTGTGAAATTTCCTGGTAACAAGAAGCACATAAACAGCTGTGTAATCACCAGAAATGGACACTCACTCATTTCCTCATAAGGTGTCAGTACCAAATGAGACAACTGAAATGAGCAGTCCTGTTCAGTGACTGTTGTGCTTCTGTTACAACAATCAGTGCATTTCAGAGCTATCTGGACTTTTCTAAGCAGGCCTAAGACTCAAATACACATTTTAATAGCTTTTCAAAGACTATTTGATTTATTTAAATGCTTAGGAAATTGAAATTTATGAGGAGGATTTTCACTGTAAGCTCTGCAAGTTTTAGAAATAAGAACAAAGTCTTATATAGAATTATAATAAGCAAGCAATAAATGCCAGTTTTGTGTGTATAGCTCAGGAGTTTCATACCATCTGACTCACAGTAGGAACCTCCAAAACTGAGTACCTTTCATGTTCCCATGAATCTCAAGGCTTAATATTTCTGAAGGGTGAAACTATTGTAGTTATTACAATAGAGGCAGCCAGTAACTACCATTCAGAACTGGTTCAGTTATAAACCTCACATAGGTTAATGCCAAAAAAGTTCTTGTATGTAATCAAAGCTAAACACTTGGCTTATCTTCAAGCCTCTGACATTCCTACATTGAGCAATTTACACACTAATCACATTCTACAAGCTGTAAAGTAACATTCATATATAAACACATGTGGAAGTTTTCAGATTATTTAAAACTCATGCTAGAGCTGATGAACAATTGTTATGTTTTGTTGTGCGCCTTAACTGCAAATAGCAAGGCATGTCTCCTGGAGTGTGGTTCAGCAAAGATGGCCTGATTATTGTAACATATTGTGCTGCTTTTATAGAGGAGTGGGAATTAAACCCATCTGAACTGAAGTTCATGAAAGAACTTGGACGTGGGCAGTTCGGACTCGTTCAGCTTGGTAAATGGAAAGCAGCCATCAAGGTTGCCATCAAGACAATCAATGAAGGAGCAATGTCTGAAGATGATTTCATCGAGGAGGCCAAAGTGATGATGTGAGTACAAAAGCTATTATATCTGGCAGTTGTCATTGAGATGACCAATAATGGTGGATGTGCAGGTGTTGTGATTTAAGCCCAGCTGGCAACTAAGCCCCATGCAGCTGTTTGCTCATTCCGCTGCCCTAGTGGTAGGGGGGAGAGAACCAAAAGAGTAAAAGAGAAAACTCCTGAGTTGGGATAAAGACAGTTAAGTAGGGACAGCGAA
>NW_009932719.1:27610-50039 GCF_000696875.1 Nestor notabilis
ATGCACACAAGCAAAGCAAAACAAGGAATTCATTCACCACTTCCCATTGCAGGCAGGTGTTCAGACATCTCCAGGAAAGGAGGGCTCCATGATGAGTAACAGTTACTTGGGAAGACAAACACCATCACTCTGAACATTCTCTCACCTCCTCCTTCTTCCCTCAGTTTTTTATGCTGAGCATGATGCCATATGGTATGGAAGATCCCTGTGGTCAGCTGGGGTCAGATGTCCCAACTTCTTGTGCACCCCGAACCTACTCACTGTGGTGTGTGGGGTGAGGAGCAGAAAACGCCTTGTCCCTGTGTAAGCACTACTCAGCAGTAACTAAAACATCACTGTGTTACCAACACTGTTTCCAGCACAAATCAAAAACACAGCCCCATACCAGCTACTAAGAAGAAAATCAACTCCATCCTAGCCAAAACCAGCACAGCAGGACAGAAAGGCTGATATAAAGGTCTGAATCATACCGACACAGATGTTCACTGTGCCCGTTGCCAGACTCTTTTGCTAGAGTGTGCATTGCTTTATGCTGTGGAGCTCAATGGGGAGTGAATGTAATGGCAAATAAATGTGCTTCTAATACTATTATTTCATCCATAATTCAGTGCTTCTAGGACCACTGGCAGAGCTCATAATTAAAGGTTTTGAGAAACTATATTACTATTTCTCCTAATTTTGCAAATTAGGGAAGCATTCAGACCAGGTCTTGGCACAGCCTGCAAGAGAAGAACCGTTGCAGCATCATGTCCCTTGCCTGGAAGCCAGGCATAACTAGACCTTTCCATTTCACATCATCCAAATCAAGCTTTGCATTCATAGAATCATAGAATGGTTTGGGTTGGAAAGGACCTTAAGATTATCTAGTTCCAACCCTCCTGCCATGAGCAGGGACACCACACACTAAACTATGTCGCCCAAGTCTCTGTCCAACCTGCCCTTGAACACCGCCAGGGTTGGAGCATTCACAACTTCCTTGGGCAACCTATTCCAGTGCCTCACCACCCTCACTGTGAAGAACTTCTTCCTTATATCTAACCTGAACTTCCCCTGTTGAAGTTTAAACCCATTACTCCTTGTCCTGCCACTACAGTCCCTAACGAAGAGTCCCTCCCCAACATCCTTATAGGATGTTGCATTCACTGCATTCATGTAACTAATGAACAATTATGAATTCAAAGAATTAACTTTTTGGAGGAAATTGTAGGCAGGAATGTGTTAGATAGTGGGAGAACTCTGAGGCCAGTTGAATTGAATACTGTTTATCAAGCACTGCAAGTATTTTTCAGAACCATCATGAGAATCAAAGGTCTAGTCACCTGCCAAGGATAAATGCTAGCCTATCTAAAATCCACTTTTAAACAGGAAACTCTCCCATCCAAAGCTGGTCCAGCTTTATGGAGTGTGCACACATCGCAAGCCTCTCTATGTTGTGACTGAGTTCATGGAGAACGGCTGCCTGCTCAATTACCTCCGGCAAAGACGAGGGAAACTCGGCAGAGACATGCTGCTGAGCATGTGCCAGGATGTGTGCGAAGGGATGGAATACCTGGAAAGAAATAGTTTTATTCACCGTGATTTAGTAAGTGCAACAGGTTTTCTGAGGTTCTTGACAAATATTGGCAGTACGGAATGTGCCACTGCATTTTATGGGACACTTATGTGTCCTCTAAGACTTCTAGGATTTAACAAGCCAAAACTGTTTTCCTGGCTAACCAGAACCTTTCAGCTGTCCTTTTGTCCATGGACAGCTGGAAAAATTACTTGAGAGATCAGAGAAAATTGGGGTGTTAGCATGGAGGAGGCTGTTGTTAGGACATCCCAATACAAGAGTATTATGCAGTGATCACAACACAACCAAAATCACAGCAGTACAAAAGGTCAGCAACAATGAGGATTTTTCTTTTTTAACAAAATTTTTTCTATCTACAGTTTTTTCTGCTCCCTGCTACCTCACCTTGATGCTGGGACGTATGGGTGGCTTTTCTACCCTACTCCTCATAGGCAGGGAATCGTAAGAGAAGAGCTTGTTTCTTTACTCTCTGCTTTTCAACGCTCTCATTTGGATGCAGAGAGGAAATCTTCCTGTGCTCCTCCCTAGCTTCCAAAAGAAATAGAAAATCTTGAAAATTTCCAAGGAGTTCCTAATTTCTGTGTTGAAAAATCGCAAAACAGTTTTTTAAAGTTCACATTGAGTGTCCTAATGCTAGTGTCCAGGAAAATATCACCTTTGATAACTAGGCTCTGCAGCCTAAAATTTATTTTACTGTGCAAAAATATTGCAACTCATACTACAAGCACTTAAGCAGATTATATGCTATGTATGTATAACTACACAGTAATGAAATATGTTCACTGACTCAGAGACAGAAATTCACTTATATTTTTGAGCAAGACACTCATCTCCCTTTAGAGTATAAACAGTATAAGCTGAAACAAAAGTAGTCAGCTGATGTATTTCTCTTAAAATGCTTTAGCACAGATTTCAGATATGTTTTTCTCATTTTTCCAGGCTGCAAGAAACTGTCTAGTCAGTGCGGAGCACATCGTTAAAGTATCTGACTTTGGCATGGCGAGGTATGAGGCCATTGACGTGGGTTTCATGAGCACCTGTTCTCAGTCAGCTGCTTGCTTTGCTGGTTTGGGGAATCCCACTGTGGTCAATATTTGAATTCTGGTGAAAATTATAACGTTGTTAAGCTGTTGCACCATAAACTCGACATAGTGTCTTCCTCTTGCTATTGCTGAGTTTAAGACAAGTAAACAAAGTGCCAGGTAAACTTCAGAAGTATTTATGGGCAGAGAAATGCCCATGGTGCACAGGGCTGCCAGAAACAAGTTCTCCAACTTTTCTGGGCACTGGGGAGGACAGAAGGTCCCCAGGGACAGATCTGGGTGCTGGTGCTGACCTGTAGAGGCTGCTGTGTTGAGTAGGTCAGGCAGGAGGCAAGCAGGACCAGCAAGATGGGCAGGAAGTGTGATATGTGCTGCTCTAGTAGGGAAGTGGTTTTTCTGCTTCATGAGAGGACCAGCCAAAATGGGGAAAGAGAGCATGACACACTCTTACAAGCAAAGGATAGAGTAACTTAAATCTGTCCATACAGGCTTCCCCCACAGGATATGCTATATTTTGTAGCTGAGCTGACTGAACAAATGACTGCTACCCAAAGGGGTTGTCTCACTCCTTCTTTCTTACCCTTTGCAGCCCTGCACAAATCTCTCCACTTCTGTGTTTTACTGGATGGTTTTTGTTCTGGATTAGTAGACTGAATTGGCTCACTTTGGAGGCAAATAAGCTTGACAGGCAGTGGATGACTAAGCAGGATGTGGTGGTGACATTCACGTTGTGCTGCTTACCTTTCCCTTTGGTTTTGCCTCCTATTTCTAACCTAAGATTACAACACCCTAGCAGTTCATAACTAAATACTTGATTTCTGTCAATGTGATCTCCTTGAAAAGGGGCTTTAAAAGATGCCAATGCATTAGATCTTCCATGAGAACAAATGTTGTGTAGTGCACATCTGCTGTCTGCTCAGGAACATTAATACTGAGAAACTGTGCATACAAGCCTTTTAAAATGCTGCCCTATAAATGCCTGCAGTAGGCACATCTTATCTGGGCGGTCAGCTCCTATAAGTTTGTGCAAAGAATCACAGAATCATAGAATACCAGTTTGAAAGGGACCTTAAGGATCATGTGGTCCAACCTTTCTAGGCAAAACATGACCTAGACTACATGTCCCAGCACCCTGTCCAGCTGAATCTTAAAAGTGTCAAATGTTGGGGAGTCCACAATTTCCCTGGGGAGGTTATTTCAACAGCTGATGGTTCTCATTGTGGTCACCAGGAACAAAGGGGGTCCAGGGCAAAGGAAATTACTTTTCCGGTGCACCAGAGCTGTTGCCTTGTATGTGATGAACGTTTCCATCTGTGATGCTTCTGTAATGATGTGACGGGTATTATATCTGTGAGGTTTGGTAGTTATGAAATGTAATCCTCTACCAGTACTGTTTGGGTGCAACAAGTACTGTTACAGTGATACCATTTACTTGATTCTTAATTGACATTGTAATTTTATGAGATTATAAACCATCTATGGAGATGTCACTGGAACTGCTTGCACTTCAACTATCATTCAGCTGTATGCAGTCTCCTATTATTCTTTAGGTATGTCATCGATGATGAATATATCAGCTCTTCGGGTGCCAAGTTTCCGATCAAATGGTCATCTCCCGAAGTCTTTCATTTCAAAAAATACAGCAGCAAATCAGATGTCTGGTCATTTGGTGAGTTGATTAGGTGAATGTGCAACATACCGTGCTTCCCTAAAACTACTGATGTGATTTATGAAAGTGTAACTTCTTACTCATGCTTCCTATCTTAAGCTTTAGTTATTCCCATTTTTCAAGTCTTGCCTATATTGGACAACCATGTTTCTCAATAGAAAGGCTCTATGCCTAAAAATTAGATTCTGACTGAAATGTGCATTCTTGATAAGTCCCCATTAGCCAAATGTATATTCATCTCAGTTTCATGGACCACCCTTGGCTGACTTAAAGGAGAGCAGAATTATATTAGTTGAAGATGGGTTTGGTTGCTCTTTTCATTCAGTTCAGGTTGCCCATATTTTCATGCATTTTTCAATACACAAAAAATCAAGAGTGGGTTTTGTTCTTCTGGTGTTGTTAAATAGCTTGTGGGTTTGGGGTTTTTGTTTTGTCCTAAATATCTTGGTTCAATTCTAGGTGTACTGATGTGGGAAGTTTTCACAGAAGGCAAAATGCCTTTTGAAAGTAAGTCAAATTCTGAAGTTGTCCGTGAGATTTCTCGGGGTCACCGACTTTATCGACCACATTTGGCACCACATGCTGTGTACAGAGTCATGTACAGCTGCTGGCATGAGGTTTGTTGTCTGTTTTTCCTGTGGTATTACTTTATTACTGATTCGTAATGTGGATCTAAAAGCAATCTTAAAAAAATGGGGCATTAAATCCTTATTTCACATCTGTGGCAACCTCAATATCTCTTCCTATGTTTTCACAAATCACACCTAGGCTTACAAGCCTGTTTCTTTTGACTGTTGCATGTAATAGACATGAAGCACATCATCAATACAATTGGTCTAGACCATCCCTTGTTTTGAATATGCCACTATCATCTTGCTTCTCTGACGCATCAAATGTAATAGCTTTTCCACACCTCTTTATCATGCTTTGCTTTTTCTAGCTCTGCTATGAATGATAACCTTAATACATTCATATGCAAAGTAAGCATGCCCACTAAATGTGGATTTTAAACCCCGTTTTTCAGGTGCACGTCAGTACATCTGCACATCACTACAGCTCCCGGGCTGTGTCTCCTTCACCCTCTCCACTCTGATTTAGTATTTTATGTTCTTTCTCCAGTTCTCTAGCATCTATTTCTTTCTATATCAAAACATTGATCTCATCCACTTCTCCATCAGAGCAGTCCCTTAAGGTCTCCTTAAGAAGTCTCCTTCTCTAGTGTCTACAGGAAATTTATCTTTAATTTGAAATAAAAAGCACTTTCAGAAGAGCTTTGTGTGCAATGCTTTCACGTAAATAGGCAGGCGTACACTTAGAGTAGCCAAGGAACCTTGTTGCTGTCATTATGTCCTTTTTTCTGTCTTTCTTTTCTTGCCCATCTTTTAACTCTATATAAAATTTGTAGACCCTGAGTAAAAAAGCTTAAGAGGCTGAAATCTAAACTGCATCTAACTTGTAAGCCATCAAACTGCAAACATGAATGCCAGCCAGCAGAGGATGGGGAAGAAGTTCTCTCTTCTGCCTGCCATTTAGCCAGGGCTTTGTTCCATACTGACCTTCGGTACATCAAATGATAAAGCAGGTTGTTTTGCAGCAACCCAGGAAACATTCCTGAGTATCTTGGTTTCCTGAGAGGTAGGGCTTTCCAGTGACCTGTTGCAGGGGTGAAATCCTATAGGAATTCTGGTCCAGAATTGAAATAAATATAAGGTATTTTAGGAATGCTTGGAAAAGTGGCTGTGCTCATGCTGCTGGTGTCATGAAGGACAAATGATTTTTTTCCCCTCAAAATCATAAACTTGATCTTTTCTTCATATTAATAAAAGAAAATGTAATTTTAAAGTGGTAGCTCATATGAGCTTGTAACCATCTTCTAAAGTCTGATAATATAATTGAGCAATCTGCTAATACAAGTTTATCCTCTGCTTTTCTGTTCAGAAACCTGAAGGACGTCCTCCTTTTGCAGAGTTAAAAGAGACACTCACAGATATAAGAGAGAAGAGATAATCAGAGATTTTACACCCATATATTTACTGAAAGGCTAGCATGAAGCATGTCAATAATCTATCTGGTCCAGAAAACATCAGCCTTTCACACAGTCTCTACTTAAATCACCAGCATCCTATATACTGAAGTAGATATTTGGGCTTGGCCTTAATTTTTACTTATTTGAGAGATAGGAGACTGATTCGGGACTCTCAAGGCTTTGTTTTCATCATCACAGAGAAAAACCTCTTGTCTGAAAGAAGTAACCAAGCTAACTCACCTTATAGGCATTTTTATTTATTCTTTTGGTCACAGCTACACTAATTCCTGTAACAAATTATTTGGTACTTAATATGACTCCTGCACTAGGGAATACCTATTGGCAGGAGAAAAAGGGATGGAAGAACCTTTGATAAAGCTCTAGCTAGGTCATGGTTAAAGGCAAGCCCTTTCATGCTGCAAAGCACCCAGCACTGAAGAAATGGAGCACTGTTTCAGAATGGGCAGCAAGCTAACTGATCAACTGCCAGAGCAGCATCCATGTGTGTGCCCATACCCACTGCTGAAGATGAAGGCAGCAAAGGGAGCAGTCATCATTTAGCAGCTCCCACGTCACATCTGAGCAGCTGGAAAGATGGAGCATCCCTGAAGCATTTCAAGGTGTCTTCTCTACCAATTCTGTATAAAAGGAGGAGAGAAATGATTATTTTGTCCAAATGTCTCCCACAGTTTTCCAGTATTGTCTCCCATTCCTTGCCTGCTGATGCCAACTCACATGCTGACGCTTGTCTTAGTCCTTCCATTGCAAGTGCCCAGAATGGTTAATAGGCAAGTTAAAGCTGTAACCTGACAGTAAAATGCTTTGAATCAGCCTAGGTCAGATGGATTCTGTGATATCTGACATGGACAATGTCTGTAATCCTACTTCTTATGTTATTAATCAGTTTTAATTTTAAATCTTAATTGTGGTTGATAAAAATATAGAGAAGAAAAGGCAGA
Organism: Nestor notabilis; assembly: GCF_000696875.1. Lineage (NCBI taxonomy): Eukaryota > Metazoa > Chordata > Aves > Psittaciformes > Psittacidae > Nestor > Nestor notabilis. The sequence continues at coordinate 34,881 of NW_009932719.1, forward strand.
TGAAGTTCATAATTGTTTAATATAAAATACTCAGACCATCACAAATAAACAGGTTATTCAAAATATGATTGAAATTTTAATTATTTATAGTCAAATACATCATAATATTTAGTTTTATAGTACTTTGTAGACAAAATATGTAAAACACACTAGCTAAAAAATGATTGAGTTCTGCACCATTTAATTTTTCATGTCCAAATTAAAAAAATACCTGTAACAACAAAATGAACTATATCAAATATCTGAAGTTTTGAATTTCCAGAAGATGATGGCATTTCTTGGTCAAATTCACTCCTGGCATTAATCATTCATCTTTACTGCAATGGTGTTATAACAGGTATCATTCCTTGGGAAAGGAAGTTGTTATTCCTATTGTTTGAACAGTTGGGAGAAGCTTCAAACGCACTTCTAAGGCATTTCTGCTTTGAGTGAAGCATGATATCCCTATCATTTCATATAATCTGATAGAATTGCCACCAACTGATGTCACTGTTTACTTATTAGTGAGCATTCAGTTCCTTCTCAGGCCTATGACTAAATACAGATCTGTACAACACAGTACAAACAAGCCCACCACAGTTTATGCTCAGGCCACAAAAGTACAAGGCTTTTCAGCAGATGATACACTACAACTGCAAAATTTGAACTGTTTCTGCAATACATGGAGAATTTGAATAATGTATGAGGCATCTTTTTTAATAGCTCTTGTACAACTGGTTTTGCCACATTAATTGCTACAAGTTAATATGTAATACAGTAGGGTACTGTACAGTAAAAAGCAGCTCCATTAGGTTTATGTACCCAAAACACCCCTCTCATGCTTGTTTCACTGAGTTGTCCCATGGTGAATATGCATCCATCCTTGAAATGTCTTGGTCTAATACACACTTGTCTGTCAGGCTTCAGCTTCTCAATATAATCTTTCTGTAGGCTGCTTTGGGAAAATTATGAGTAGTCTGTTATAATGCTCTGAAGCAGATAAATTTAACAGCTGCTATCATCAGGCTGACAGTAAATAAATGAAAAAGCACTGCAACATGCTTCAGAGTCAGTGAAACCAGTGCTTAACCTGCTTAATTAGCAACAAGAAAGATCTACAGAGCAAAGTTCAGTTATCTACAGAGTATTTACTTACCGGAACAGCTACACCCATAGCTAAAGACTAAGTAGGCCACCTTAGCCCTCACGGCGTCAGTGAGCTTAACTCAAACTCTAACCATATTCAAACAGACAAAACCGAAAGTGCTTATATAGTTGAACAGTGAATGCCACCCATGTCACGGACCATAAAGAGGTATGTGTGGGTAAACAGATGTCCATTACCTGTTTAAAAAATCCTTTTGTGTGATAAAAGAGAGACCTGGAAAAGCAGCAGAGGTTTGAAGGAGACACTGTAACACCTCCATACAGGGAATGTCTGGCCAAAGGCCAGCAATTGCTCAGCATTTGTAAAATTCAGCTGATGGTTCCTGATCAAACATCACAACACTTGCAGCAAGTCAGTTTGTGGATGGCTGAAAAAATGGCAGAATTGCCAGTTTCTGTGTGCCAGCCATTTAGGATAGATCTCTTCCCTATTAAAAAAAAACAAAAAAAATACCCAAACCAAAACCCCCAAAAAATAACCAGCCAAAACCAAACAAACAAAACCCCAAACACCCACATTGTTGACAAACTTGAATGTATTTTCAGAAAGTGAAATGACTTCTCTTGTCAAAAGCACACCTGATGGGCAACGCAAATCATCTACTTGTGCATACAGGTCTGGTGACATTTATCTCCCATGCCATTTGGTTTTCAGACCAACTTTCACCCTCCCCAGTTTTCACAAATAGGGAGGCCCTGCAGGCACACTAACACACACCACCACCACCACTCCTCCCTCATGTGCCACCAACCTGGCTCCCACTGCCAGGAAAGAGTCAGGCACAGAAAACCTGCCCTACTAAAAGAGTATAATCTAACATACTTGCTAGTTATTATCTTGCTGGAAGTTAAACAGCAAGAGAATGTCATTTGCTGGAAGTATGTAATTCCCCATATGGCTCCAGGATGCAACCATGATGAGTAAAGAGTGTTGAATGAGTAAAGAAGTTGAAGTTTTGAATCAGTGCTCTTTGGGGTGAAGATTTTTTTATAGCATGGCTGTTTTCAGTATGGCTGGGAAGGCAGGTTTCTACAGAAAATAATAATGCATGTACTCCCAGATTATTTAACCTATCCAAGTCTACTTGACCTGCCTACATTTAGTCAGTGCAGCTATGTAATGAATTTAATTGCCCATTAATTTGTCCTTAGGTACGTGGTAATGAGTAGCTGCCAAGATTTGTTTTCTATCAGCATTTAAAGCCATAATTTGGTTAGCAATATATAGCCTCTGAGGTTTTCTTAGTTCTAGTTCTTAACTATTCGCTCTACTTTCCAAACCACTTCAGATTACTTTAGATAATACCCTTTGTTTAATTGCCTGGAAAACCTGACAGAAAGTGGAAGCAAGGACAGGCAGCCTGGGAGGAATACAGATTCCTCAGGGATCAGTGTTGGCACCTGTCTTGTTCAACATCTTGCTCGGTGATATGGACAGTGGCATTGAGTGCACCCTCAGCAGGTTTGCTGACGTCAAACTGTGTGGCTCGGTTGATACGCTGGAGGGAAGGGATGCCATCCAGAAGGACCTTGACACGCTTGTGAGGTGGGCTGATGCCAACCTCATGAAGTTTAACCAAGACAAGTGCAAGGTCCTACACCTGGGTCGGCACAACCCCAGGCACAGCTACAGGCTAGGCGGAGAAGAGATTCAGAGCAGCCCTGCGGAGAAGGACTTGAGAGTCCTGGTTGGTGAGAAGCTTGACATGAGCTGGCTTCAGTGTGCGCTTGCAGCCCAAGGAAGTTGTGAATGCTCCAACCCTGGCAGTGTTCAAGGCCAGGTTGGACAGAGCCTTGGGCGACATTGTTTAGTGCGAGGTGTCCCTGCTCATGGCAGGGTGGTTGGAACTGGATAATCTTAAGGTCCTTTCCAACCCAAACCATTCTATGACTCTATGATTCTAAATTGTCTGAACAACCAGGGATCAGGTTAGGAAAGCTAAAGTCCTTGGATGGATGGTCACACTCAAAGAGTTGTGGTCAAGGGCTCGATGCCCAAGCGGAGACCAGTAACAAATGGTGTTCCTCAGGGGTCTGTATTGTGACCAATTCTGTTTAACATCTTTGTCAATGACATAGGTAGCGGAATTGAATGCACCCTCAGCAAGTTTGCCAAGGACACCAACCTGTGCAGTGCAGTTGACATGCTGGAGGGAAGGGATGCCATCCAGAGGGACCTTGACACGCTTGAGAGATGGGCCTGTGCCAAACTTGCTGAAGCTCAACAATGCCAAGTGCAAGGTCCTGCACCTGGGTCGGGGCAATCCCAGGCACAGCTACAGGTTGGGTGGAGAAGAGATTCAGAGCAGCCCTGCGGAGAAGGACTTGAGGGTGCTGGTGGCCGCGAAGCTCAACATGAGCTGGCTTCAGTGTGCACTTGCAGCCCAGAAACCAAATGTATCCTGGGCTGCACCAAAAGGAGAATGATCAGCAGGTCGAAGAAGGTGATCCTGCCCCTCTACTCTGCTCTCGTGAGACCCCATCTGGAGTACTGCGTTCAGTTCTGGGGCCTCCAACTTAACAGGGATGCAGATCTGTTAGAGTTAGGCCAGAGGCCATGAATATGATCAGAGGCTGGAGCATCTCTCCTATGGAGACAAGCTGAGAGAATTGGGCTTGTTCAGTATGGAGAAGAGAAGGCTCTCAGAGCAGCATTCCAGTATCTAAAGGAGGCTACAAGAAATCTGAAGAGGGAAGGGCTTTAAACTACAAGAGGGTAGGTTTAGATTAGATATGAGGAAGAAGTTCTTTACAGTGAGGGTGGTGAGACACTGGCACAGGTTGCTCAAAGAAGTGATAAATGCTCCATCCCTTGCAGTGTTCAAGGCCAGGTTGGACGGGGCTTTGAGCAACTTGGTGTAGTCGAAAGTGTCCCTGCCCATGGCAGGGGGGTTGAACTAGATGAGCTCTAAGGTCCCTTCCAACACAAACCATTCAGTGATTCTATGACATCAGCCAGACCCTCTTCCTTTAGAACCCACTTACATGTGCATAGGACTAGCTGCTAAAATCAAGATTATTCTCTTTGGATCTATCAGATACATAGTGTTTAAATGTTTACCAGAAACATGAATTCACTCCTTTTTATTCCTTGCTTTAAAAACACAAATCATTTTAGTACATAATTCATTAATAATTTATTACAAGAGAAACAGCATAATTTCACTAAAAATTAGTTATTCCAAATTAGTAACTAAATGTAAACTTTTCTAAAAATAACATCTGTTATAGGAAATGTTTTTTATATAAAAGGATAATCAATAATTTACTCTTAACATGACAGACTTCCTGTACACCATGAAAAATAAGCATTGGCTTGGTTTTCTGACATTGCAAGAAAAGAACTATTTTCCTAGTATATTTTATTTATGTATAAAAGCAGTTACACAGAACCAGTAGAAAATACAGAAATTCTGTTTGGTACAAGTTAATTGACTGCCAGGAATTGTTATAAAAAGAGCCCAGACTTGGTATAAAAAGAGGCCAGACTCTGCTCAAAGAATTACTACATACCTTAAAAAAATGCCAACGCACATCCATTCAAGATTGGACTGGTTGCTTTTTTGTACAAATAACCCATTTGGCCACACCATAGTGATGACGATATAAGCAAATAGAGGCACCATGAGCTATGCAGATGGGATATGAGGATTTCTTTTTCTCTTTTCAGAGTTAATCAATATTTTCTTCAGTTATTCTTTAAATTATATGACAATTTCACAGTGAAAAGTAATGCATGTTTTTGTTAAAAGGCAAATTGAAAAGAAAACTCCATCTTTAGTCTTCTTCTTACTTGTATTACCTGTTCTTAACTATAAAGATTTTGTAGCTTGAATCTGGCCAATAAAGCCAAAGTATCCTCTACATTAACTAAGAAGTAATGAAACCCCATTTACAGACTTTCTTCTTTGAAGATGCATTTTATCAGCAAAGAATTGCTGCAAGACTCATCACCTGGGAACCCGAAAAAAAGCTGTATAGATTGTCATTATATTTTCAAGGCAAGTACATTTGTTGTGAAAATGTCTCTATTGCTGGGGTAACATTGCTGCCTCCTCCTGCACTGTTGAATGTGCTTCTCAAATTAGGCAATCACAGCGGATGACCTGAAAAAACATTGCCTAATAATGTCTTCTGGTCTTCTTTTTACATCGGCAAGATTACCTCCAATATTTTATAAAGTACTGCGAGCAGAAGAACCAGCCATGCTTTTCAGTCTCACATTTTTCAGATAATTCTCTTCATTGTAAAAATGAGGGTTTAGAAATAGGTGCAAGTGATTGATACAGTTTCTACCTCTTCCTATAGGTATGTCAGCTACAAACCTAACCAAGTGAGAAAACAAAAAAGGAGCTTGGAGTTTAACTTTAAGCTAGTATCCATAGCATTACTTTCCAGTTTTTGGTAGCTTCTACAGCATCACTAAAATTAATTAACAAATGAGATGTTTCATAAATATCTTTCAAAAAGGAAGTACTGAAACTGCACAACACAAACATAGATGAGATTATCAGCAGCAACTCTTTTGTTCTTGGAGCTAAAGTATGAGCTTTTTTTTGTGGAACATTTGCTTTTATTATGTTCTTTGAACGTTAGAGGCTGCTTCATGAGGAGGTTCTGCGGTAAAGATACTAACCTTCAAGGCCTACAGTGGATTAATAGCTAAAATATCTAATAGAAGCAAATACTAGTTTTTAAAAAAGATGAAAAAGCCGACCTAAAACAAAAGATGTTTTGATGTTTCTCACCTCTCATTTACAGCCCTTCCTTTACCCAGTATTTTTAGAAATAGGGCACAGACTGGAAAATGGATTTTGCTTTTATAATGGAATATAAATAACAAACAAGACCGATTTGCTATTAAGAGTGAGAAAAAAAATTTGAAAAGCTTAAATGGGTTTTGGTGAATAGATGGCAGTATTAGGAAGAAGTATGTAAATAAGGAAAGTCCCTTCTTAAGCCTCAGAGTAGTATAAAATAGACTGGAAATATTTAATTGCACTTTTTGGTTTTCTTCCACTTATTCTTCAATCTTATGTATTTTTTTAAGCCAATAGAAAGTGTTTTCAGGTCTCTAATGAATTTGATTTTCTTAAAATGAAACTTGGTTATAGTTTTGAAATAGAAAGGTATTCAGGGATTTGCAAACCATTCAGGATTCCCGAGGCAGAAGAGCTAAAACTTTGCTGGTAAAAAACAGATTTTGAAGGAGACTAGTTACCAAGAACCGTATTTCATAAATTTTTCTGGTGATGTCTATTCAAGGTTCATTGATAGGTGATCAAAAGTGAAAAAATCTTGCATAAAATTGTATAAGCTGAAAGGGTTAAACACTGTTTTTTTCATATTGTATCTCCAATAGATGTTCGTCATGTAGAATACCTACAAGTTTGCTTGGCAATAAAGTACAAAAATATAAAGAAAGCCTGAAATATTAAGGCCATAGCAAAGTGCTTGTCACTTCAGCACAGATTATCTTTTATCATGATGGGAAAATCGCACTTTGTAAACATAGCTTACAAAGACCATCATTTTCTGCTAAAATTCTCCAACAACAGGAGATGCTGCACAAAAAAAAGGACAAGGTTTTTCATTGCCTAATATACAATCACCATCAGGTTTCCGTCATGTTAATTACTGAACATTTGTATTCATTACTACCAACAGTGGGCACACAGAGAAGTGGCCCACACTTAACTGGCCTTACAGATGGTTTTCCAGAAGACTGCAGAAAAGAGCAGCATTCTGGTAGACACAGGTGGGCTGAGTCCGCAATTCATGATACTTTAATGTTGAACACTGCTAGAGAGTTTCATTGGCTGAATAAAACATTGTCCTCCTCGTATGCCAAAGCAGGGTCTTCCATGCTCTCCAGTAAGGTGTGACAAGTTTCGTATTCTCGGTGTGGTAATGATGATTCTTTGGCAACAGTGGACATCAACTGATTCCAGGTGATGTTAGTATTTTTGAAGGTGTGCAGTAGAAAAATACCAATGAGGATAGTGCAGAAACCACTCAGGGTTCCAATGATATCGCCCTGGTCCATACTACTCCATTCCTTGAACAGGATGATGGAGCATGTCACAACCGTTGTGGTGAAACACACGTAATAAATAGGCGTCACTAAAGATGTATTGAACACATCCAATGCTTTGTTGAGATAGTTGATCTGCGTGCTGACTGAAAGCACTAAGACGCCCACCAAAACGTAAACCAATGGATGTTGATACACTCGCTTCTGCTCCAGCATTTGTTTAATGGCGATGCCCAGGCCTTTCACAGACGAGACAGAGAAGGCACCAATGAGTGAGCAAATTAGAATGTAAATCAGAATATTTGTCTGGCCTCTCCTTGGAGCCACAATAAAAATCAGCATGAGGGCAACAACTGTTAGTAGAACAGCAAATGTAACAAATGCTGTAAGAAAGAGAAAAGAGAAGAAGAGTAATGTGTATGAGAGAAAATACCAGACTACATCCAAGTACACGCTAAATTTATTCAGCATCCTGAACACTTCTCTATGAACTGTAGCACATGTTCACTGCAATTGCATACAGACCTGGATCTTGCAGCTTTCTTTCCATCTCATCTAGTGAGCTGACCTCCTCCTCCTCAGGGGCATGAATAACCATGACTGTTGACCCCAAAATGCTCAGTACACAGCCCAGCTTTCCATGAATATTCAGCTTCTCATTTAAAAAATAGGATGATAATATAGCACTGTTCAGCAAAACACAAATAAAAGGTTCAGCTCCAACACCCACATGAGAAATTCAAAATTTGTCTGTGCAACATGAGAGTAGTTTAAAACCTCTTCTGAATTTGGATATATGGGAAACCAGCCTCAAACAATAAAATTTTAAGGAGTTTTGCAAGAAGGTTGGTCAGGACCCAGAAGGTCAGGTTTTAGGAGGGTTAACTACCCTCACCTCCAGGTTGTTATGGGTCCAAATTGCTCAAGGAACTTCCCATTACTGATTGTCTGAGTAAGTGGTATGCACTCTCACACACCTGCTAATAATGAGAGCTGTTATTTTCTTCCAGAAATGGTTTAAAGCACCTGAACTGCCATTAGAACCAGTGCACTCACGTTTTAGAAACTGTTCCTCATCTATCCCTGGGCTCTCCCACTCAGGCACTATTTCTGCCTGGTTTGCCAGGACTCCCCTAAAAACACAGAGAAGGCACATCTCCCCCTTTGAAGAAGACTGGCCCCAGGCTCTCCAAGGTGTTCAAGATTTAACCTAAGGACAGTAACACAGCCCAGATGAGGCCACATCACAGGGCACATGATTAGTCAGCTAGAGCACAACTTTAGGCACAGACACAGGCTTAATGGTGTGTGGTTGTGCTCACAAATTGTTTTTCAAATTAAAGCCATTTTTTCACACAAGGGTGGCAAGCTCGCTGACACAAAGTTCTCACGACCTCTCTGTTCAGTGAAAACTGTAGAGATTGCTATCTACATCAAAGAAGAGGGGTGCTAAACTCAGGCTGTTTTGCAAAGCAGCAGCCAGGTGGCCAGTTAGTCTGCATCTACCTACGCCCTCATCCCAGCACATCTATAGACGACTGAGTTACACAGGTTTTGCTATGACAGAACGGCTGCGTTTTTAGCAGTTAAATTACTGCAAGCATCTTTAGGAAAAAAAAAAAAAAACAAGCCAAAACAAAAATCATGGCCAAGGTTAGTTTTAAACACAATGTTTCATATAAGTATACTCAGATCCCAACAATTAGTTTTACATTTAAAATGCAATAACTCCATTTCTCTAGTAACTTATGTCCCAGAAAATTTGTTGTAAGCATAATTCATGTCTTCTCTGCTTCTGTGCTAGCCATATTAATATATGTACTTAAATATCTGGAAATCATTTGTTTCTTCATACATAGCAAATAATGATTGTTTGAACAGCATTCATATATCAAAAGACCCACAAATTTTAACTGCTGATATTAAACGAGCTAAGATTTTCTTTGCCTGCTTTCCAGAAGGACTTGGAAAAGACCAAACAAACCCAAAATGTTTACTAAGTGTGCCTTAATATGAAATTATGCTCCTATAAAAAAGAAATGGTTTTGAAAACATTTTAGTGGGGAAATACTGTATTTTTTTGAAAGTACCATTGCAACTGAAGAACAGGATATGACTTTTTAAGAAAGCTTCAGTTCTCTAGGAAGAGATAAACTGCACCTTTCTACTACTGTGCATCAGCGGCATACCCAGGACACACTGATAAGAAACAGTTTATAATATAGGTGGAAGGCTGTTGGGAAAGCATACAGTGGTTTTTTTGGAACAAGACTTCTCACTCCCTCTACCCAGAATATTCAGTTCTAAATAATCAAGGGATCTTTCCACCAAGGAACAAAAGGCTTTTTTTTGTCCATATATTGCTTTTCAGTTTTCCTATTAAAATTCTCTACTTTCAGCCAAAGACAGTATTTTTCCCTCACTCAGCAAATGGTTCATCTGTCAAGGTTTGCTTCCAGTACTAACCTTATGAGAACACTCAGTGCACCCAAGGGAGTAACTAAGGTTGCAGGTGCAAACGCATAGGCAGCAAAGTTTGCAGCTTCTCCTAATCCCACTGCAGAAGAAAGAAGATTTGGATCAGGTTGAAGGGTGGGGATAAAAGGCATAATATTATAAATATTTTCTATGATAGCAAATACAAACCAGAATCTTTTCCTACACTATATATGCAAATTTTCTTTTCCAAATTATCTGCATAACCTCCTCTGGACATAATACAGGCTGAAGAAAGTTAAATACTTTTCCCCTGAGTACTCTTAGAAGCTGGACAGATTCAATCCTATTGTTTTGGATGGGATATTAAAGAAGAGGTTGCTATTCTGCAAAGAGCTACAAAGATCAAACACAGATTTGAGAGACGGGATATCAGAACAGCTTCTATCATAAAGGTGATTGCAAAGACATTTCTTTTAAGTGAAGAGAGTGAAAAATTGGGGAATAAATCTATTTAAAACAATCTGCTTTATGTATCATTTACATATAGGTTGAGAGAAGTGACTTACTTGATAGCAATCCTGCCCACCAAAGCCATTCCTTCAAGTAAGAATATCCGCCTTGGCCTGAAAGTGGAAAAAATAATCTCATTCTCGAAGAAAGAGAACACCTTATTATAACAAACAAAACTACAGCTTCACGTTTCCATCTAGTCCTAGAAAGTACAGAAAGAGCACGTTATCTGAATGTGACATGAAGAATATTTTGATTTTGACTGACATTTTCATTAATCACTTTACTGCTTTGTGAACTAGACTTTTGAAAAATTCTATTTCACTAAATATATACGGAGGGAAAGTTCCAAGTAGAAGTAAAATGTCCATGAAGATTGCTGGCGAGCTAAGAAATGCTTCAAAGTGCTTTCCCAGGTCACAGCCAATATATTCATACACAGTCGGCTGCAGTTTGACTCTGCTTATACTTTAAATTGAGAGAAATTAGAAAGAAAAATGACACTGCATGCATTCATTTTTTTAATATGAAATATAAGTATGTTAAATATGCAGTTTTTTCAAAAAACAAGTAACAGTTTTTTTCAAATAAAGAAATTCTCTGGAACAGTACATTACAATAAACACTAGAAACAAAAGAAAAACTGCTAATGCTATACATTTAAATCCACACAAAGAGAATTTTGAGATTAGTTCAATAGGTCTTTTTCTAGCTCCTCATCTGTTGAGTTTGATAAAAGAATAGTTGTACTAACTGTAGAAACTTTTGTACCAAGTATCCTTTCTAGAGCTTTCCACAAAACCTAAACCTAGTTACCTTCATAAGACTTTCAAATGTCTCAAATGAGAAGAAAAAAATAAGATGGAAAAAAGAGGAAGGCGTTTTGAACAGTAAGATGAATGGAGACTTCTATGTGGTATCTAACTGCAGCCAGGGAGGAAATAACACTAGATTTAATACCCACTATTACTCTCATAGGTCTAGAGTTCTGAAATCCTAGTCCCTGTAATCACACACAGAGAAATAATACTGCATCTCCATCCCCAGCCAAGACAGGACTTCTGATCACCATTAAAGTATGACAGCTTTCAACTACAACAGATTTAAACATGTGGCCTGTGACTCAAACCTTGATTTTGCCCAATTATAAGAGGCATCTGTGTTCCAGGAAGAGCAAGGCAACACCATCGCTTACCAGCTCGGGGGACTCCTTTGTCTGCCAGTTTCAAAAGTCCTTTCTTCTTCAGTATGAAACTAGAACCAATAAAGGTACTGGAGCCTATTGCCAGAGCCAAGCCAATGTAGAGATGATATTTGCTTCCAGCAAGCATGGGAATGCTCTGGTTTGTTTCATTAACAGTCCCGTCCATACAGGCAAGGAGAGAAGAATGTGATTCAGATATGTTGATGATCTGGCACCATGCCAGGCAGGAGTTATGACAAACAAGAGAGAGCACAGCACCTGCAAGGAGAAAAAAGGAGGACAAGTGATCCACGAGCCAGGTACAGCTCTGGAGGAGTCCCATCCTCGCTCTGCTCACTCCTTTCCATGTCTTCCCTGAGCGCTTGTAATTTCTGACCATTCAAATAACTCACAAAACATAGATAACATACACAATGCTGCCCCAGGCCATTACCCACTTCTGTAATTCACAGGTGCCTACATTACTTTTTATATATATTTCCACTACATTGGCTCAGTCAAGCAATTAGAGCAATACCAAGAAATGCAACAATAAAATATTACCTTTGATGTAAAATTCAACTTAAAATCTTAAAAGCTAACCTGAAACCTCAAGATGAAAGGGTTCTTTTGTGTCGTGAAGAGACCACATCCCCAAAATGCAAACATATAGCCAAATCCATTATTTCAGACTTTGCCTGCTAGGGTAAGCTTGCTGTTATTCCAGGCTTCTGAAGCTTTTACATTTGTAGCTGAGATTTGGAAACAACAAATAAAAAAGAGAAGGACAATCTATATAGGGAGCAAACTCATGCTGCATATGGGTGCTAATGCGTTTCACTATAATTCAGTCTACTGGGTGAGACAGATCTTTAACCACTCATAAAATTTTGAGGTGGAGGCCTCAGTACACCTCACAACCATTTTCATCTAACCTCAACAACCCCTTGCTGGAGGAAGACCACAGCCTGCAAGGGACAGTCCCCCTGGCTATCCCTGACACACAGCTGGCTGATCCTTAGCTAAGGCTGAAGCTACACACCCTCAGCTAGCAAAGCCTGACCAGCATCAGTACAATGACAGCCTGTGGGAATGACATCATTGCAATCAGCTTAGACATGTTTTTAAAAGGAAGAAGACGTATTGCATTTCCAAGAACAAAAGGAGTCATTGCTTTGCATGAGGAAGCAGGGGACAGGCACCAATGCTGCGACAGGGCTTACAGTATCCTAGGCTCATGCTTCACAGTTTCTCACAGTAAACTGCACCACGCAAACAGCATGGATCAGACAACCTAGCCAGGAACAACCTTTTTGGAAAGAAAGGTTTCATTGCAAAGACCTGTTAACATATGAAATGGCTGATGCAGAATTGCAAAAGCTCAGTCCATTGTGATTCATACAAAGCGTTGGATGCAACAATTAATTTTACTTTCCATGTATTCCCTGTAATTAAAACGACACATGAAAGATTCATCCTGCTGAGTGACACCATCAGTAATACACTCACTTCTTTCTTCCAACTGAAAAAACACTTAGAGACTTGGTAGAAAAGGATGTGTCTCTGTGTCTGTTCATACCTAAACTCTGGAAATATGAATATTCTGACTTCATTAAACAATTATAAGCAGCCTTGGATAATTCACCTAATGCTGTTTAGAAGGGAGTATTTAAAACAGAAAGAGTATTAAAACCCATATGAAATTTGACAGCATATCTTCATTTGCAGCTGACAATGCTGATATTAACAATGAGAAATAACACCCTTTATGAGTAAAGAACTAGAACAAGTATCTGCTCCCATTTTTCCTGTGCCATACTGCACAACAGACTTACTAAAGGAAGTTATCAATTTATTTTCAGGATGTGCAGTCACATTTCCTTGTTTGCTAGGAGAGTTTCTATATAAACAGGAGTTGGTTTGTATAGCCAGACTTTGCAAAAACGGTCCCACAAGATTGGTACGTCCATATCCTGCATCTAAAGATTAAAATCTCAAAGAATTTAACATCTACATGAAATTACTTTTGCATAGGATGTAGGATAGAAGTATTCTGCCATCTTGTTATTACTAGAAGCTGCAGTTGGATAATGTAAAAGAAATGTAATTTGCATCTGTATCTGAAAGTATTTTCAAAACCTAAAGTATTAGCAATGCCTTATGAGAGGAAAATTTTGCATATACTTAAATTTTAATGTAATTATTAAAGATTAAATTAGAAAGAAAATTACAGAGAAGTCCTTTGAGCATAGATGTTTTTCTTAGCTAACATGTGTCAGGGCAAGGCAAAAAAGACAGAGAGGTTGCCAGTGAATTAAGTCCCATAGTTCTCAGTATCTTATAATGATGCTAAACTGGACTGGTGATGGTTGTACCACCACCACTCAGCTACTACAGGCTGTATGTGAGAAGCAGCTCAATTATTTCCTTTAATTAAAAGAAAGCATGAAGATAAAAAACTCCTGGTAATCATGGTCTTTTAGCTACCTGTAGTGGTAGGTGGTAAGGCAGCTTTCTATCAGCATGTTGGGTTTCTACAGTGAAGAAAATAACACTCTTCTTCCTCTTTTTGTGAATGGTGTACTTTCATTTAGCTGAAGGTGAATGGCAGGCTTACTCCCTTCCATATCACACTACTACTACTTTTTTGACTGCCTTTTTTCATTCCCCAGCAGACTTTATGACACCGAATAATGAAAATTTAATTGTGCCATCTGTAGTAAGTCACTCAGTGACTGCCACTGGATGTTTCTCTCCTTTCTGAAATACAGTCTTTGCTCACATTTACAGAGAGAGGGTGGCTCTTCCGCCTGTTGCGTCTGCCAGTTGAGAAGTGTTATCCTGAATGGTTGTGATCTCTGTTTATTGTGCTGAGAAGCTTTCTCTAATTCTAAAAAGTGTGTCTTTTGTTCCACTTGCATGTTAAGTGGTATGTCGCTCTGCTGATTGAAGAACCACCTGAGAGCTGGGAAGAGGAGGCTGATCCAGGAATTACTATTACTTTATTGCCCACTGTAAACAATCTGAAGATACCTGGAAACACTGAGGAAGGTGACAAATCTCTGCGGCCGCCTGGCTTGCTCAGCACACAGTTTCTGTAGCTAAGCTAGTTTCACCTCCCACTTCCAATGCTGCCAAACATGAACCTGTCAGCAAAACCCCTCCTTGCAGAAATAAACTCTCCCAGCTCTGACTCAAGGCTGATAGCAACAGGAAGCCAGCCTGAGTTCAGGCGGCCACTGTTGTAACTTCTGAAGTGTTTTTATGATTCTGAAAATTATTTCTCATTTTCAGAATCAAACACCTTATTTTCTCAAACACCTAAATAGTCTGTGAGTTGGACAGATTGGCCAGCCTGATCCTACATGCTTTTTTTAGCAAGTTTAACTTGCTGTTGTTCTGCGGTCCTACAAAAGCCTAGGACTAATGTACCATATGGTTTGCTAGTGAGAGCCAGCTTGGCTTTTATCTTGCTACTGAAGATACTGGTCCTAAGTCATCTGGAAAAATATTTGCTTTGATTACACATGTAATTTGACCCTTTTTATTGCACTCAGGGGTCAGCTCACACCTGGCAGGAACACAGAAAGCCTTTCTTGGTCATGCAGGAAATACCAAGCCCAGTTTTGCAAAGGCCTGGCTACTGAGGCTGAAAGTGGGTGTATGGAAAAGCAGCAAGGATTTGTTCCCCATGACACAAAAATGCACGAAAGATGCTGAAAAGAGGGTCTAGACATGAGCCAGCCTTGGGAGAAGCAGAGCAGGAGCCTCCCCAGCACCAGCAGCACCATGCTCATAGAATCATAGAATCCTAGGATGGTTTGGGATGGAAAGGACCTTAAGATCA
>NW_009932720.1:0-750 GCF_000696875.1 Nestor notabilis
CCTAAGCTCCGCCCCCTGTGTCCTAAGCCACGCCCCCTGCCTGTGTGCTCTATGGGACCTGAATGGGCTGTGGAAGCCCCGCCCCTTTGATGTGTGGCCACACCCCCTTATGCTTGGCCACTCCATATAAGGGAAGAGGGCGTGGCCTCATCCCCACCCCCCCATAGGTACCTCCTGGATGGCTCCGCCTCCTCCGGCAGCGAGGGGGAGGAGCCTAAGGAGACCACGCTCCCTCCTGCCCACGTGACCACTGGTAAGCCACGCCCCCTCCTCTATTTCTGGCCCCCCCTCCATCTCTTAAAGGGGCCGAGGCCCCAAATGAGCTCCCTCCAATCCCATTGCAGGGGCTGATTCGGATGATGGCAGCGACCAATCGGAGCCGTGAGTGTTGGGGGGTGCCCTCCCTTCCTTTTCCTGCCCACCTCCCCTCTCTGATCCATCCCATTCCATAGGGATGATCCCTACGGAGGCTCCACTGAGGAGAACAGTGAGGAAGAGGAGGAGGAAGAGGAAGAGCCTGTCCCCCCACTGCCCGGTGGGTCTGGGGCTATAGTGGGATGTACTGGGTTGGACTGGGGCGTTATACTGGGCTATACTAGCCCAATATCGCCCATTATATCCCAGTATACCCCAGTATATCCCAGTATATCCCATTATATTGGAGTATCGCCCAGTATATCCCAGTATAACCCATTATACCCCTCCCCATTCACAGATTTCTTCCGGGGCCTCTCGTTCCTATTGGCTGGC
>NW_009932720.1:767-1325 GCF_000696875.1 Nestor notabilis
GGCGGGAGCTGGGGCGCCTCGTCATCGCCTGCGGGGGGTGAGGGGGGGCCATACTGGTCCATACTGGTCTATACTGGTCCATACTGGTCCACTGCGAGGGACTAGGATGGGATTGCAAGGCCCTGAGAGGCTCTACTGGGTCATACTGGGAGGCACTGGGCCCGACTGGGGTGGGCCAGAGCTTAGAGTGGGTCATACTGGGGTATACTGGGGGCACTGGCTCATATTGTGGTGGTCTGGGAGGTTATAGTGGGTTGTACTGGTCAATACTGGGCTGGAATGGGTGGTTATAGTGGTCATACTGGGTTGTATTGGGTTATACTGGGGTGCACTGGGCTATATCGGGCTCTGGTGGGGTCATACTGGGCTGGAATGGGAGGTTATACTGGGCTATATTGGGCTGTATTGGGCTCTAGTGGGTCATACTGGGCTGGACTGGGTTATATTGGGAGGTTACACTGGTTTATACGCCTCTATACTGGGTTATATAGTGCTTTATATCGGCTTATACTGCTTTATACCCACCTGTACTGGTCCATACTGGTCCATACTGGTCCA
>NW_009932721.1:0-1573 GCF_000696875.1 Nestor notabilis
GCACGGGGAGTGAGGGCAGCCGAGGTAATGGGGGCTCGCATGGGGACAGCCTGCCACGATCCGGGCCGAGGCTTAGCACAACCATGCCCTGGGCATCATGCTGCCCTCCTGGGTTTCTTGTCTTCATGCTTCTTCCTGCAGGAATCGAAGCAGGGCCCCGTCATGGCAGGGTCTTGTGACACAGTCTCTGCCGCTGGGGAAGGAGCTCTGGGCGCAGGGATATTTTTAGTGCTGAGACTCAGGGGATTTGATGATCGCTCGGAGGAGTGCAGGCAATGAAACCACGGCACAGACAGGGGTTACAAGGTGCCATGTCCTCCCTCTCTCGTTCCCCCCTTGCTTTCTCCCAGCAAGTGGCTCTGCCAAAACCACTGCTTCCCTCGCAATCGCCTGGTGCATTTCCTCTCACGGGGGCTACGGTTATTTTTGCTGTGCTGCAACACGAGGTCAGATGTGCTGATCGAGAAAAGACCGTGCAGGGAATTAACACTCAGGCAGCCGGCGCGTCCGGGCATCCTGTCTCCACACAGCCTGCTCCTGCCTTATTTTTTGGGGTATTCCCAGTTCTCCACACCAGCTGCTTCTGCAAGGGCTAAAGAAGTTCAAAGCCCCTGGTATTTATCCTTGTTCAACTGTGGTTTTGCTGGGGCAGGGTGATAGGGAAAGGTTTGCGATCTCAGCAGAGCCTCCTGGAAGATGCTGTGGCAACTGAGGAGCTGCATCTTCCTCCTACCCGACCTCCTCTCAGCATTGCACACAGGGACCGGGAGGGCAGGATGCGGTCTGGCAGCAGTGGGGGGTCCCACTCTGGAGGAGCGGAGTCACGGATTCGGGCTCTGGCAAAGTGCAGGGAGGACAAAAGCTGGCAGGGCCAGACTGCCCCAGCTCTTTCATGCACCAGGGAACTGGACCACGCTTGGAGTGACCTGAACTTTGCGCACCTCCCCATCAACCCCTGGCACTTTCCACAGCCCAGATTATATTTTAGGACCTTCTTTAAATCCCTGCTGTGCTGTGGCCTTAAGAAAAGGCTATCCCCATTCCCTCTTGGCCTTGTGCCTCCACTAACGAACCCTCTCCCACCCCTGAATACACCCCTCCTGTTCACCAGCACAGAGAGGGGTTGTACCAGGATCCCACGGGCCAAGGAGGAATGAAAAACACATCTCCTCCCTGCGGAAACGCACCCAGATAATTGAAACGTGCTCTGCTCCCAGCCTGGATGCTGGGTTGGCAAACACCCTGAGCTGGAGCTCCCAGCACCCTCAAGCCCTGTCTTACCCTCACCCCATGCTAACTGCACCCCAGGAATGCTCCTCTCCCAGCCTGCTTCAGCAAGGGTGCAGATGGGAGAGCTCGCAGCAGTTTGCTTCGCAGCCTTTCCCTGCTGCAGCGGTGGCTGTGAGCCCAAACCATGCGAGGGCAGAGGGACCAGCAGGGCCAGTGTCATCACCCACAGCCCACCCTGGCAAGGAGGAAATCCCTGTCTGCGCCTCCTGGAGGGATTCTGCCCTGCCTGCCCAACCTCTGCACCAGCGCCTGGCCTTGGTTCCTCTCCAAGCTGTGCTGGCTA
>NW_009932721.1:1621-7076 GCF_000696875.1 Nestor notabilis
GCGGCTCGGTGTGTCAGCCGGGGGGGACGAGCCTGCCTCTGAATGCTGATCAGCCTTGGCCCCTTTGCTGTAGGAATAACCATGACAATAGTAATAAAAGCCAGGCCACCAGCAGGTACCAACAGATCCCCCACAGTGCACAGGGGCCGCATTGTGCGTGTGAACGTGTCCCGCGGTGGGAACATGCCAGCGGGATGAGACAATCCCCACGACTGACAGCCCGGGAGTGTGAGCGGCCGTCACATGGGGAAGGGCCGCGGCAGGGAACGCCACTCTCCTTTATTTCCCCGGCAAGGGCTGCTGAGAGGTGGCTACACTGGCAGGGCTGTTCACATCCCCCAGGCCCGGAAGAGCCTCGGGAGGGGGGAAGGCTCCATCCCCAACTCTCACCGCAGTCATGGGTCAGGCAGGGCCAAGCACAGCCCAGCTGCCGGCGTTCCTTACATAATGGGATCTCAGTGCTCGTGCCTGACTCCCCAGTGAGAGCTCAAAAACAAGTTCATAAACAGGTCCTGCTAATTTCTCCTGCAAGAGAAATCCTGGCGCCCACAGGAATGCAGCATTCCTGACTCTCTCCGAGCACGCTTACCCTGAGTATCGGTCACGTGCTGGGAAGAGGTGGACAGTAAGAACATTAATGGCACAGTTCAGCCACGCTCACGGCGCTCAGGACAGCACCTGCCCGCATTTTGGTTTATTTTGTATTTGCACTGCAAGAGGATTTAGAGCCTCTCCTCCTTACCTCCACACTGCTGTCCCTTTGGCACGATGCTGCACAGAGAGCCGGTCTGTTGCCCCAAATCTGGAGCCAGCACAGCCTCTGCCAAGCCCAGCCTTCCTGCAGCTGGAGCCTGATGGAATCTCCTCAGTGTGGTGAACTGCTACAGTTTGCCATGGATTTGCCACAGCTGGGCTGGGAAGCAGAGCTCTGCCTGGCACAGACAGTACAGGGATGGCTGCAGCTGCTGAAGTGAGCCACCTCCATAATCAGTGCCCTGGTCACCTGCTCCTTGTCCTGGTTCCATCTCTTGCACATAGCACAGGGAAGGCAGGAGTTTTTTGCTGTACCCCAGTGGCACTGGGCTGCAGCTGCTGGTCAGCCTCGTGAGGAAAGCTTCACCAGCACGGTGTGTCCCTCACCGCAGCCATCAGCCTGGGTGCTGCACAGCACACCGAGCCTCTGCACCAGAGCAGGCGCCCAGTGCTTAGGTCAGACATGCCACGGCAAAGGCCCCTTCAGGCAGCCCAGGTCGGTGCCCTGGGCATCGCAGGAAGACGCTGAGCAGCCAGAAGAGGACCAGAGCCTCTTTGAGAAAGCACATGGTGGCTGGCCCTGAGTCACAGTGCATCCCAGCGCTGTGCTGCAGGCACAACCCAGCCTCCCGGGGCAGGCGCTTGCAGATGATGGGGTTTAGCTAAAGGATGCCCCAGAAACAGGGTGCAGAGGAGCCTTTGGGAGGTCTCTCAGAAAAACATGACATTGTTCTCCAGAACACCTCACCAGGCCCACCACCTATCTCCCATTTGGGTCCTGTGCTGCTACACACTGCTGGCAGCCCCCCTGCTGTCCTCACCCTATTCCTGCCAGACAGGGTGGGGATGCTGCTCCAGCCTAAAGGAGCAGAGCATTCGGGCCATGCTCAGGCAGAGCAGAGGATGTTTGTTTGGTTTCCTTAGTTACTGCACTGACTGCTCCACTAATCACATTTTCCTTGTGCTGCTAGGCCAAGAGCACCAGAGAGGAAACCTGGAATGACTGAGGTCAAACACCAGCCTGGGAACAGCCGGGGCCACTGGCTCTGTGCCATTTGGGTCCTTGCTGTTGTGGGTACCCAACCCAGTAGGGAGGTACAAGGCACAGGGATGCAGCAACAGCCCAAGGGCTCCCATCACTCCCTCTGGTGTGAGCTGGGCCACAGGCACCGGTGTTGAACTGCAGGAGGAATTACAGGAATGAAAATGTTTGTAGAGGCAGAAGCCAAGCTGGCTGTGCGGGCGGGGATGTGAATACGGAGCCTGCGAGCGTGGGTGCGGCTGTATTTATAGTGACGGTGGCAGCAGGGGTGTGCGTGTGCGGGGTGACAGGGTTGATAATGCCTTTTATTCCTTAATACATCCCAGAAGGCCTTGGAGCACCAATGCCAGTTGTCCCTGGGAGTCTCCTCAGCTTGTTAGCGTTCACAGACAACCCTCTGTTTTATAGCAAGGAAACTGAAACTTGAACATGTGCAAACCATGGCTGCTCTCATAACAACACCCTTTGCCCCCTTGATAGCTCACTTCAACAGTTGTGAACGCAGCATATGAGCTCCCCATTTCTGGCTGCCCTGCATTTCAGAAGGAAGATCTGAGGCTCCAGCACAGCAAGTGCTGGTGATGCTGCCATTCCACCATGTAACATCTATTCATGGTGACTAAATGAATGTGCGCTGGTAAAGCTGAGCAGAAGGGACTCACCCCCAGCATGGCCCTACTGCATGAGCTGGGACAGGTAGAAGGGCTCAGACAGCCCTGCCTGGTCCAACCCTCCTCACTTTTCTCCCCAGCCAACATGGAGCAGGCACAGCGGGGCCTGGACACAGAGCAGATGCAGCAGCAGCAGCTGAAACTACGAGACCGGCAGAAGTTCTTTGAAGAGGTTTTCCAGCATGATGTGGATTTCTTCTTCCCTATGTCTCACCTGCAGATAGAGCATCGGAGACGTAAGTGCTGTGGGCACCAGCATGGGGCCAGGGCTGTTTCAAGGAACAGTGACACAGGTGATAGAGATCAGTGGGACATCACCAGTCTAAAGGCAGCTGGGGACACGCATGTCCTGCACTGAGACAGGACCACACACACAGGCTGCCTGTGGGTGTGCTGTGCATCACTCACACCACTTAACTTAAGTCACTGCACATGCGTACCCAGGCTGGCACCACACATAGTCACTGGCTTCAGACAGGCTCATCCAGACAGCAGTTTGAGGCAGGGACAAGGACTGCAGTGAGACAGGAGGCGATTCCAGAGCAATGTTTTAAGGAAACATGATTTTTCTGGGGGCCCCTTGCCAGCAAATAGGATTCAGTTCCCCAGTGCAAGGCTGGCCTCCCTCCTCAGGGTTCTGCCTGCACACGGCTCTTGGTGCCCTTTGCCTGGCACTAGCACTCACCTTTTTGCTGGCCTCTGTGTCTTCAGCCCCCTTAGGCAGCATTTCCTCCATGGAGGTGAACGTGGACATGCTGGAGCAGATGGACATGATGGACCTGTCAGACCAGGACACCATGGATGTGTTTCTGGGCTGTGGGACAGAGGAGAGCAGTGTTGCTGGGCCCCTGCCAGGTATGTGCAGTTTCAAGCCTTTTGTGGGCCAGGCTGGGAGGCTTTCCAGTGCCCACATCAGCTTGTTCCTTAGCCCTGGCCATCGTGCGTGCAGATACACACACACTCATGCAAAGACACGTGGTGCTGGCGTCTGTGAGGCTGGAGGGACCTCAGCCTGGGGTGATTCATGTCAGTATCTGCCTCCACAGCCCAGAGGTGTAGACCCCTGTAAATACCTTATGCTGCAGAACACAGGAGAGCCCAGGCGCTGCCCAGAGTTTGTGGGGCAAGTCCTCTTGTCCTGAGGCTCCTCTGGATCAGCCAATGTCTTGTCATGATTTCCCCAGACCCCACCGCACTGCAGAGCTCCCTGCAGTGAGCAGGAAGGCTGCAGGACCTCTCCACCTCCCAGGCAGACCCCAGGGAGCTGGGCTTAGGTCCCACAGGGTGCAGCACCTTCCTCCACACACACACAAGCTGCAGTGATTCACTGAGGCCAAGCCGAACGTCCCCTTGCCTGCTGCAGCCAGTGGCCTCACACAGCATGGCTCCAAGCTGCGTTTCATGGGAGATGGAAAAGGCTCCATTGCCAAAACCAGGGAAGGAATGTGCAGCACTACCCAGAGCCAGGCTGGGGGTGTGAGGTGGGGAACAGCTACAGCAGCCGCATGGGGAGCAGCCAGGAAAGCATATCCTGCCAGGGAGCAAGACACGTGTTGAAGGTGCTCTCCATGAAGCTTAGGGAGCAATAAGCCTCCAGAAGCATTTTTCTTCCTCTTACCACACTCTCTTCCAGGGGCGGATGCCAACCAGTGCCCAGAGGAAATCACCCTGCAAGTGCCCAACACAGCCGAGAGCAAGTCACGCATTTCTTCCACATCCTCGGTCTCCACGGATCTGAACAGCCTGGACACCAGCGAGGAGGGGGCCGAGACCCCGGTGGTGCAGTCGGATGAGGAGGACCTGCAGGAGGACAGTCCCAAAGAGCAGGTGGCAGCAAGAAGCTAGCAGCCAGCCCTGCCCTGCTCCCAGCCTCCTCGTATGGACCTGCCAGCCCAGAGGAAGGAAAGCTGCTGGCGCTCAGTAAACCCCTCACTGGACTGCTGCCCTGCAGGAGAGGAGAGATGACTTTCCCCTTCTCTCCCTCTGCAGGTTCTCCTGGCAGCCAATGGAGAAGGAAAAAGGGGTATTGTAGATTCCCAAAATTAACTCTTCAGGCTTTGCTGCTAACACTCCCTGCTTCACTCCCCTGAAATGCTCAGCAACCCACAGCCCCACCATTCCCAGAAAGCCATCCCTTGGGATCCCAGCTCCCCACGCCCTACTGACAAAGGTCCTGTCCAGACAAGCATTTAACGATGGCATACAGAGAAATAACACTCCAGTCTAAACAACCAGTGGGTGTGTGTGTTCTTGGGAGGAAACAGCACTGGGGGTGAGGGTTAGGTGGGGATTGCACGAGGGAGAGTGGTGTCAATCCAGCGTGCAAAGGGTGCCACATAGGAGCAAATGAAGACGCTTGTTGCGCAGCTGAGCTCTGGCACAGGGCAGGAGCAGACAGACCTCGACAGAGAAGGGTGGCTGTTAGCAGAGCAGGTCACTGTGCTGAGCAACTCGGGTACTGCCTCCAGGAGGGAGAGCACCAGCAGCTGCAGTACAGACGCAGCTGACCTCCGCAGGGCCGCTGGTGGTCTGTAACTACTGGCCATGAGCACACTGCGGGGAGAACATCAGCATACACAGCACCAGCAGCCGCTGCTCCCCCAGTACAGCACGATGGCAGCAGCCTTGGCTGGAGGAACAAAGGAAAAGACATCAAATGAAGCCACCTTGTAGCCCGCTACACTCGCTCCCTGCAGCACAGGTCAAGAGGAGCCAGGCACAAAGGTGGCCAGAGGCCTGCTGCTGCTATCAGTGGCTGCAGGCCAGGAAAGTGCTGTTCCTGCTCTGTCTGTATCAGCACAACCATGGTCCCCCGCTTAAGGAAAAGAGCCTGGGAGATAAGCTACAGGAGCCAGAGCTCATCCTGGCTGCTTCCCAGGGGGTCAGACCTTACTACACTCCTTCCTGCACAGCCCACCCTCGGTGAGACCAGCTGGAGCATGCCGGGTTGTCCGGGAATGACCGACTGGAATGAGGTGTGAGCTCCACC
>NW_009932722.1:0-1540 GCF_000696875.1 Nestor notabilis
GTGTTTCCACTCCCTGCATGCCGGAGAGAAAGCTTCATTTCCAGCAGCAAAACAGGAGCACGGCTCGTTCCTAGCGAGCCTCGGCTCCCGGGCACCTCTCAGCAGCATCCCAGCTCCGGGGGCTGGGGCAGCGCTCTGGCTGCGTGCGAACGTTCCTAAGGCGGACAGCATACATTGCATCTGCCTGCTCTGGTTAGAGGTGAAAAGCTTATTTGTAACTCTGGTCTCCAAGCCTTGAGATATACTCAGGCAGCTGAAAGGAAAGGAGGGGGGTGGGGGGGGATCCCCGCGCCTTCTTTCTGCGTCTCTATTATCTTCCCATTAGATGTTGTTTTAGGAGGAAATGCGCCAGGAGTGCAAAGACGCGGCGAGTCGCTCGGAGAATTGCTGGGTGCAATAAACGTGAGGCTCCCGGTGCTCCCTTTAAAGGCCAGCTTGGAAGATTTGTGCTTATTGCTGGGGCACATTTAATGCACCTTTTGTGAGATGGGATTGTTTTGATCTCTGCTTCCCTTTTAACCTTTCTCTACGAGGTATTCAAGCCTGCGCTTTCGTGTGGCTCTTTCCAGTGTTGCTCCAAGGAGTCTGATTCGGTGGAGAGACCCAAGGCATGAATGAAACTTCAACTTTAAGGGCCTGCGGAGAGACAAAACTGAGGCCGGGGCTTCACAAGTGATTGCTTAAAAAAAAAAAAATCCAATCTACACAAAGAGGCAGCTGGCTGCTTTAATGAAAACTGCTTAAAGCTGCAAGAACCTCAGCCTCAGGGATGTATTTATAAGATGACTCAAAAGCTACACTTTCAAGTTGCTTCTCCTCGGGGTAGATATAACAAACACATTTAACTAAGAAATCTAAACAAAAAGGACAGAAATTGATAACTTTGATTGCACAAGCTCACATTACCCATTGAAATTAAAATCTGCCATCTAAATAGATTTCTCCACTATCTCTAGAGGAAAGAAATTCTCTCCCACTACACATATAGATATACACATGCACACGTGTAATATCATATACATTTTTGCCCTGCTAGAATACTGATTACCCCAGAAGACAGAAAGAGGTAAAATTAAAAAAAAAAAAAAAAAAAAAAAAAAAGGAAAAAAGTTTCGGTAAAGTTTGTATTAATGTTCATTTCCAACATTCCCCGCAACTCTATTCTTCCGGCCACTTCATTCATCCGAGGCTCTGCTATTTTATCTGCTTCACTGTTTAAACTAGTCGGATATAATGTTCTAAGTTCAGTATTTGAAATTAAATTATTTGAATTCACGGATATTAATCTTTTCCCTTCATCCTCCAGTTCTGAATCTTGTCATTAAAAATGATCCACCCTTTGTAGTCCGCAAGTGAATATTTTATAGACAGATACCGCTATGAAGACTTCTAACACAACGTCAACCAGTCAGACTTAGCTGTTGCAGGGATTACTTTGAGTAATTTATCAAAGGCAGGCTGCTAAATTTTGAGTGGTGAATATGAGGCCTTGGGGGGAAAAGAAGCAGAAGAAGCAGAAGAGAGAAAAAGAAAAAAAAAA
>NW_009932723.1:0-3951 GCF_000696875.1 Nestor notabilis
GGTCGGGAGGGCTGGGGAGGCCAGGGCCGGGCTGGATGGTGACTTGTAGTTAGAGAACGTGGGCTAGGTATCTGCTGTCTGGTTTGACTTCTACTTTTTTGGCAAGTGACTTGTGTCCGCGCTCCGGCCAGGAAACCAGTTGTACTCGGTCTGTGTCGCCACCAAACTAGCGGTCTTCAACCAATCTGTTTCTCTCTTTTTTTCCTTTCCTTTTCTTTTCTTTTGTTTTGCGTGCGTGTATGTGTGTGTGCGACCTTCATCTGATGTTTAATAATAAAAGGGATGAACGTTACTGCCTGTATCTCTACTGCCTTTCTCTGAGGTTGTAATGGGTCACCACACCTGCTGGGTGGCCTGGCGTCAGCAGGTCCCTGCCCATATTGGGACACTGCCCCATCCATGCTGGCTAGAGCAGTGTTAGTGTCCACATCTTGCTCTGTCCTACAGACAGCCTGGACCGCAGTGAGTGTGCTGCAGTGTGGGATGGGGTGGTCTGGAATCATAACTTGAGATTCTAGGGTGCTGGCAGCAGGGTTGCTGCTTCCTGCAGTTTGCTGAGCCCCAGGCAGACTTTGTCCAAGGATCAGAGGAGATGGGGAGGAGAGGGATCTCCAGGACCAGTTGGATGGTCTCAAAGAGGCTCTGGGAGCGGGAGGAGAATTACAGCAGTGCTAGGGCCATTGTGTTTCTGCTGCCATCCCAGCCAGTGTGGCAGGGGGCCGGTGGGGGGAGGGTCTGGCAGGGTCCCCCCCAGCCAGTGTGGCAGGGTGCTGGTGGTGGTAGTGTCTGGCAGGCTCCTGCCATGTGGCTGGCTGTCCCGTGGGTGAGGACTGATGCATCTCCCACCCACTGAAGGATGCCCTGAGTTGATGTCATGTTGCCTGTTCCCATGTAAGCAGGACAGTGGCACTGCTCTCACCGACCCTGGGGCAGCAGTGGGCTGTGACCCTGCCAGCCTCAGTCAACCCCTCTCCCCTATCCTGGCAGCATATCCATGGTGTCAGGAAATGCTTACTGTGCTTTGGGCTCACACCCTCTCTTGACACTCTTCATACAACACTCTGCAGCCCGGCAGGGAGAGGCATCCCCCCCTACTTAGCTGTCATCCCCATCTCCCCAATCTGACCTCTGCAGGACAGGGCTCAAGGGCTCCCCCTGACCTCACATGCCCCACTCCCAGGCTGCCATCACTGCCCCTCTCCTCCAGGGCTGTCCAATTCCCCGTCTCCCCCGCTAGAGCCACACGGCTGCTGTGGAGAAGGTGCTGGTTTAATGCTGCAGCCCAGCCTGGAGCCAGCCCTGTGACAACACGCTACTTGAGGTGACCATGCCCAAACCAGAGTCCTGTCCCCAAGCCTCCAGGCTCAGCTGTGCTTGTTGATGTGGCGGGAATGAGCATGTACAGCCTCCACAAAGGCACCGACATGCTCAGGGCTCAGGTCGGGGTAAAGGCCATGGCCCAGGTTGGCGATGTAGCGTTGTGTCCCGAAACCCTCCAGCATCTTCTTCACCAGCTCACCAATCTTCTCCTGTAGGCACAGTGAGAAATCATGTATCAACCCCACCAGTCCCCAGCCAGCCTGGGGGGACTGCTGGGACACGAGCCAGCAATGCAGGTGGGAAACTGAGGCAGGAGGCCTTTAACACAGGCTAGAACTAGCCCCAGTTGCTGGCAATGGCCACAGCTCACCTTGGGTGCATAGAGAGCACAGGGATCCAGGTTCCCTTGCAAGGTGACATCTTTCCCTGTCTGTGCACTGCAGCAAAGAGGAAACAGTGAGTTGTGTGTGGTGCAAAGGCTAGGGGCAGCCAGGTGCCTGCAGCCCCCACCTAAGGGTACACAGGAGCCTTCAGTGTTCCACATAGCATGGGGGCCTAACTATCCCCACTGCTGGAGCAACAATCTCCAGGCCTGGGATGGCTCAGGTCAGAGGAAGAGGTGAGGGTACCCGGCCTGAGGTACTGCCCAGGCACCTGAGCACTTTGCCACACTCTTACCGAGCTTCCTGGGGCCGGATGGTCCAGTCGAGACCAACCACCTCATAACCAGCATGGGCCAGGTCACGCAGTGCATAGTGTGCGTCCTTTGCAAAGATGATCTGGGGAGGGAGGAGATGGGCAGTAACTCTGCTATGGGTCAGACTGGGGGAGGCAGGTACCAGGGAACATGCCCTTCTCCAGCAGCCCCCACATGCCAGAATCAATCCAGGCATCCCTGACTCACCATGGGCACGAGGGGCAGCGCCTCCTCCTTCAGCTTGCTCTTGACACCCTGAGCAATGTCTCGGATGTAAGGCAGGGCAAAGTCCTGGAACTGCTCCGGGCCCAGGTGCCCCGCATGGGATTCAAATAACTGGAGCGCCTGCCGGGAAAATGGGGCTGGGAGAGCTGCACCTTAGCCCCTGCTCCTCCTCGCAGAAGCTCGACCCTCTCTGCTCCCTCTCCCCAGTCCCTGCCTTCCTGCCTGGCCCCGTCCCCATGCCCCAGGACTCACCTGCGCTCCAGCAGCCACCTGCCCCACCAGGTAGTCAGTGACAACATCGGCCAGCAGCCGCAGCAGTCGGTGGCTTGCCTCGGGGTGCCGGTAGAGCCAGCTCTTGGCCTTGGCCATTGTAGTGGAGCCACCACCTTCAATCATGTAGGACATGAGTGTCCACTGTGTGAAAGAGAGGAGTAAAGTGAGGATGGTGATGGAAGAAGACAGGAGGGGCTGGTCACAGTGCTGAAGGTAGGACCTGTGAGCACCCCAGAGCCCGGGGCACAGCTGCTCCTGCATTGACTGTCCCCCATGTACACACCCCTATAGGACCCACAGCTCTGGGGGTGTCATGGCTGGTGTCACCGCAGAAGAAAGAGCAGAGAAGCCCAGCTAGGAAACCCACATGGAGGAGCCACATCACTTAGAGAGAAGCCGATGAGGGGTACCCTGCCCTCTAGGCTGTGTCGTGTCAGCGTTATGGCCTGGAAGACATAACCCAGCTCTGCGGTCACATCCACCTTCTGTCGCAGTTTCAGCAGATCCTCCACCTCCTTCAGGGGCTCTGTGAATGTGGGTCCTTTGCCAGGGACCATGACAACCTCCATGCCCAGTGCCTGGGGACAGGAAAGAATGGAAAAAGCAGGATCCTGAACCCAGTCCCATTCCCAACTGCTGCTCCCCACCACTGGCCACAGCTCTCACCTGGGGCACCACCAAGATGTCAGAGAAGATGATGGCAGCATCCAGGGGAAATCGTCTGAGTGGCTGTGGATGGGAAGAAGCAGCAACAATGAGGGGCTGGGACACCCTTCCCTATGGAGGACCTGGACAAGTACATGGGGCAGCAGGGTCTCCAAGGGCTGCACGACTTACTTGGGGCCACCCAGGGTGGCCAGACCCAAGGTTTCTCCCCATCCCCACCTGGGTGGAGAGAGGGGACACACAGCTGGATGCTCACCTGTAGTGTCAGCTCACAGCACAATTTGGGGCTCCGGCAAGTGGCAAAGAAATCCTGTGCTGCCCGGGTCTCCCGAAACTCTGCAAAGGACCAGCACGAGCATTATGGGGCGCGTGCTGGGCTACCCTTGCTGTCCCCCCGCCTCCATACACCTCCACCTGCTCACCAGGCAGGTAGCGCCCAGCCTGCCGCATGCACCACACTGGGGTGTGCTCTGTCTCCTCCCCACGTGCCGCTCGCAGGAATGTGTCGTTCTTCAGCTTAGGGAAACCCTTGGGGCTGTGGATGAAAGAGCAGGTACAGGTTGTCACCCATGAGAGGTCTAGGTGCCCTGCCAGATCCTCACTTCCTGACCACATGAAAGGGCTTGTGCCTGGCAGTGACAAATGTGACAAATGCCCCCCACCATGGTCCAGAGCCTCCTCCTGCTTGGGTCTCGGGGGGGCCTCCCTGGGGAAAGGCAATACTCAGCACAGGGGGCCATGAGATTAAGTTATCGTGGACAGCAGTTGCT
>NW_009932724.1:0-12746 GCF_000696875.1 Nestor notabilis
CTTCTTTCGCACTTCTGGCAAGGGCTGCTTGATGCTTGGTTTCATGTTTTTCTGGGTAGTTTATTTCTATTTTCTCTATTTATTTATTTATTTGTTACTGATGTTCAGGAAGGCTGTGAGTGTCCTTCTCCTGGAGCTGCTGCTTGGGAGACTACCCTGACATAGAATGGTTTGGGTTGGAAAGGACCTTAAGATCATCTAGTTCCAACCCCCCTGCCACGGGCAGGGACACCTTCCACTACACCATGTTGCCCAAGGCTCTGTCCAAACTGGCCTTGAACACTGCCAGGGGTGGAGCATTCACAACTTCCCTGGGCAACCTGTTCTGGTGTCTCCCCACTCTCACAGTGAAGGATTACTTCCTGATATCTAACCTAAATCTCCACTGTTTAAGTTTGAAGCTTCTCCTGTCCAGCACCTCCTGGGTACCCTCCTCTTTGCAATCCTTGTGTCAGTCTCTTTTTCTGTCTCATCCTTTCAAGATTTGAGGGCTGCAGGCTCCTTGCTGGCTGTTTCCCCTGGGTTCTTCTTGCTGAGGTTTCCCTGAGTCTCCAGAAGTGGTGGCCTGCCACCCCTATTCCCTTGGTGCTGCTGGCTCAGAAGAGTGCTGCAGAGGTGCCCTTGCCTCCTCCACTGTACTGACTACAGCCGGGTAGGGTTTGGATGACAAGATACCAAGTTCTTTGCGGAGATCCATATCCCAGACGTCTGTCCACTGTTATGCTATAACAAATGTGGAGTCCGCCTCAATTTTTAGATTTTGGGTGAGTATCTTGGGTCCTTCATCAATCTGAAAAATCAGGACCTTGCATGAGTTGCTTCTGCTTCCTGAATGTCTGCAGTGGCAGCTCTCTGAGGACCCCATGAGGATGACTGACAGAGAGTGCACCCACTTTCTGCATCCTGCATGCCTTCTCCAGACTTTCCCAGGGATTTCTCTGAATGTGACTTGACTTCCTTGTGCTAATCACCTTCACAGCAGCTCCATCACCTGAGGACAGGACTCTAAATACTATTTCTGCTCCTGACTCCTGGAACTGATTCCCTGGCCTGCCTTTTGTTCCCAGATGCTGCTGATAGGGCACACAGGGCCATCCCTTGCCCACCCATGTGATTGTCGTTACCTGTGGTCCCTGAAGATGAAGGTAGGGGTGTTGCACAGGACCCACTGCCTCATCCCCTTGCACTCTCCAAGGTGCTGTCGTGGCCCCTGTCCAGAAGGGCAGAGACTCTGGTCCCAGCTGGTTTTAGCAATGTCCCAATGGTTCTTTTACATTGGCCCTGGTTTGGGTTTCAGGAGCCTTCCATCCCTTTTAAGAAACAAACTTGGTTTGACCCACCCTGGACTCCTTTCTAGCAGTGTACTGAGACAGTGTATTGACCATCTAGTTTCAAACCTCTCTGCCTCCCAGTCTTCTCCTTCAGGGCCTCCTTCATGTGTTTCGCTCCATTTTGCACTGGGGGTGGGAGGGTGTACAACTTGCATTCAGTTTTGCAGAAAAGGAAATCCATCACCAGGAAGGTGACTGACCATTCATGAGCTTCGGGTGACACCAGTAGCTGTAGCAATAGCTTTTCTGGTGTGGGAGAGTGATAAGGTTGTGTTTCTCAGTCTTCAGTTCTCCAAACATTTCATATAACAGGGGTTCAAGATTGTATCATTCATTAGTTGGGCAGAGTATGGGTAAGCCCAAATCTTACTCAGACACTGTGCACCAAAGTCACATGGCTGGGTGTGTGCGTGCTCATTATCTGCAAAGGAACGTTATCCCTTCCTCTTGCTTCATCTTGTCTTTCCACATTGAAGCCCCTGTGCTGGATGTGAAAATATTGGGCCATATTTTCATGCTAGTGGGATGCTGCCCTGTCTCTGCTCTTGAGTGTGCTATCTGTGGGTGGCAGAGAGAACTTGTGTCCCAAAATACAGACCATGGTGCTTTAATGACATGACTGTTCTGAGCAGTCATTTTTTAGGCAGGCTTTAGAGAAGCTGTGTTAATCCCAAGCTATGCAGTGAAGAGGCAGAGTCTGGCCTGGGCAGAACAAGTGTAGTGACTCTAGGATGAAGCTCGGAGACAGGAAGATGATGTGGCTTCCAGCCCTCCACCCCGCATTTGGAGGGTGTCCTCTGCCAGTCCAAGACATAGCAGAGCTTTGAACCTAGATTTGCTGAACCTGAGATTTGACACCTTGAAAGAAAGGAGCATGACCATTGGAAATAACTATGTTGTTCCTTGATGTGCGTGACAATAGTGGAGCTGGAGGGTGGAGCAAGACGTGACTCTTCTGACAATAAGCTCCTTCAGAAACTTCTTGCTAGATGGGAAATCATGCAAAGCGCAACCTCGTGATGCAGAGGATGACCTCATGCAATGTGGTGGAAGAACTCCAACTTCCACCCTTCCTTATCAGTGCTGGCCGTCTAAGGTTTTGTAAGAGTTAGAGACAGCATATGGTCCTTGTGGATCTGAGCATGTTACAGAGCTTATTAAACTCAGAAATGGACCTTGAAAGGACTAGTTTGCACCACTCCACTCCTGTTTAGACTGAACACATCTTACTGATTCTTGTCTGCCCTGCTACTCCCATCTTTCCATTTCTCCAGCAGATGAGTAGTTCTAGAAGAGGGAATCTTATATTCTTATTTCACAATGTGACTTATGAAATGCAGCTATGAAGAGAAAACAATTGTTAAATAATCCTCCTGTCTTGTGAATTGAATGTCAGGAGTTAGAAAGATACAGACACCTGTTCAGAGTCAAAAGTCCTGCTGACATAACTCTAGCTGTGATATCTGCAATGAGGATAAACAAGGCAAGAACAAAGCTTCTTCATCACCTCTTTGACAGGCAAGGGTAAATGGAAGCCAGGGGTCACCAGAATGGGATTTGGGCTTTTCTCATTATTTAGTGTCAAACACACCAGTAACAGGATTGTAATATAAATGTTGGGAGACTTTTGCACTTTCCTGCAAGGGAGAAGTCATCATTGTAATAGATAACTGCTAGGCAGGTGAAGGGCAGTAGGCCATGTGAGCATATTGAAGTCAGTGACTTGAGCTTTCTGTGGGAGAAAAGGAGACTTGAGCAGAGGAGGTTCATTGAACAGGTGGATCCGGAGGTTTTAGAGCCCTTTTTTCTGTTGCTCATGCTGAGTGATGGTTGTGTGGCTGTCATGTTGGCTGGTGCTGATCCAAGCATCTGGTGAAAATGAAAGCTGAGGTTTGGCCATCTCCCTTTTTTCTTTCCCTTTTGCTGTAGACATTGTTCGCAGTGACATTGCCCTGGATAAGCAGAAAGGCTGTAAGATCGCCCAGCATCCTGACATAATGTTGGAGCTACAGAGGGAAAAGGCAGCTCAGATGCACTTGGTTTTGTTAAAGGAGCAGTTTTCAAACACATACAGCAACCTCACATTAACAGGTAAGGCTGCAAGA
Source organism: Nestor notabilis (assembly GCF_000696875.1). Classification (NCBI taxonomy): domain Eukaryota; kingdom Metazoa; phylum Chordata; class Aves; order Psittaciformes; family Psittacidae; genus Nestor; species Nestor notabilis. The sequence continues at coordinate 3,437 of NW_009932724.1, forward strand.
CCAGCTCTGGAGCCAGGAGCTGGGCTAGTTCTTCTAACTCATAGGTGTGTTAAAACCCTTGGATGCTTCACCTCTGTATGAAGCAGCATCTCTCTGGCTGCCTCTGTTTCCTACTAAGATTTCTGGGTGCTGGGAGGGAAAGGACCTGCAGGCCTCTGTGGCTGGCACCCACACAGACACTCCAGATTTGGTGCCCCTGGACAGAACATTTTCTACGGTCTGACCTAAGCAGAATACCATGGCACGTGAAGTGCTGGAGAAATCTCCCTGCTAACTGTTCACGTCGATGGGGCTGCAGCAATTACTAAATTTGGAGTCCTTTAAGCTGCAGCTGATTTTTTTTTTTTCTTTCCAGAGCATGCACTTTGTGTGAACCCAGTAAATACTAAAGAGCAAATATAAAGGGATAATGGCCCAGACAGAGATGAGAGGATACTCTTTTTCTGGCAACTGTTTGTATTATCCAGGGAACAGAATCTCAAAGGATGGAGGAGACTGCCACATTTTGGATACACATTTAACGGTGGTTGTAAAGGACTGATGTCTTCAGGCAGTGAGTGGGCAGAAGAATGGGATCGCAGCAGCCAGCAGTGTCTTTTCATAGCTGTTCACCTTATCACTACAGCTGGATGAGCCACAGACGATGGGAAGGAGGAAGTGCCTAATAAATCAAACAAGATCCCCTTCTCTTCTTGCTGGTCCCTTTCCCGTGAAAGGCAGGGAGGCATCTGACTTTTATGGGAGGGAGGGCCCCGTGCTCTGGCTGGGGAGGAGATGGCAAGCCGTCCCCTGCTGCTGGGCTGGGAGAGGCAAGCAAGTCCTGTGCAACCTCCCCCCAGCTCTGCTGCCATCCCTAATTCAGTGTCCTGAAGCCAGCATGGGTCTGCATCTGCAACAGTGCAGCAGTGAGCTCTGGCTCTCCTAGGGACACCATCCGTGCCTGACCTTTCGGGGACCCCATAGAGGTGGGATGGCACTACCAAGGCTAGCAATGGGCTCAGCCCAGGGGGATGGTGGTCGTCGGGGCCACGAGTGTGGCTGAATCACATCATTCCCGAAGGCCCAGCATTTAAATGCAATCCTCAGAGCCGTTTCTCATTCTCTGTAACGTAATCCACTTGGCTGTTTATTCCCAGTACAACTGCTGGAATCAACATTGTCAGCTTTTCCCCTGACAACTTGCTTACTTTCCACTAAACAAACTTCCCTCGAGAAGAGAAGCTGCTCTCCCCTATCCTCCTTCCCTCGTGGCTTCAAAAGCTCTCTGGCATTGCTCACATATTTTACAGAACCTGCAGAGCAGAGGTGCTACCTGGTTATCAGCTCAGCTCTTAGCCTTTCCAAGTGTGTTTACAGGATAGTTCAGAAGGTTTTAGCTGTAACTCTCCAGTGAGAAGAGAGCAATTTCACTGGAATACTACCTAAAGAACTATTTTAATGTCCTTTAACTCCCTTTGAATGTGAGCAGAGCAACTTCATAATTGTTATGAAGTTTAATCTTTTATTTCATAGACACAGTCTGAGAACATGGACTCTAGACAGCTAAGCATAATATTTAACTGGAACTCTACTAACTTGTGTAAATATTTCCCTTCTCTGTGATGGATCTGGTGTTTGGGGTGGGCAGAGGGGGTTGTACATCTGTTGCAGAAGGGCATTCCTTGACTTCAAAATTCAATCAGGCAGAGTTTGCTTGAGGACTTCTTTTTGTTCTGCACAGTCCTTTTGTGCAGTGCTGCAGGGAGTCCCCAGGTGACAAGGTGAGGTGCAGGAGCAAGGATCCAGAAATGCTTTAGGGAGGGACGGTGAAAGGCTCATTTTGCAGGGATGGATAATCTGGGGGATCCCTGAGAACAGAGTTTCCTCCTGGAGGTCTGTATCCAGGAATCACTTGGCCTCATGTGCTGCATGTACTGTGGATGATCCTCAGCACTTGGTGTCCAACCTAGACTGGAGCAATGAATATCCAACCCCACACCTCTGTGTAAGAGGAGCATCTCCTTCTGTTGGTTCCTGCAGCACTTTAATTGTACCAAAGAAATGCAAATGGAGTTCCTTGCCCAGAGTCATATGAGAATAAAGGTACTTTATGATGGAATAACTGCTCTAGAAGTGCTTAGGAGTAGAGATACCACTGTGAGAAATATTTATTCCTGTGTTACCACCACTACCACTGTAGTGATTTGGTTAAAAACACCCTTCTCTTCCTCCTCCTCCCAGATGTAATAGTTATATGAATGACTTGAAAGACGATAGATCAGGCCTCCCACACTGCCTGCAAATGTGGGCAAGCGATACTGCCATCAAACTTCCATGCAGGATCCTCATGGCTTTAAGAATGACAGCTTTTAAGAGTGCAGGGAGTGTGATTCTGTAGTTCCTGTGGCACCAGTGTAAATCAGGGGCTTTCCCAAATCTATTCACCAGTTGCATATGGGTCCCTGTGTGCTCCTTATCTCAGCGATCAGGCAGGGTTGTGGTTTTGCACTGGGATTTAAACTGCTCCCAGCAGCAGGTACCTCCAAGGTAAAAGGGTGTCTTAAAATGAAATGTGTTTTTTTGTGCTAAGACACAACTGAGACTGAGTGAAACCAGGCAGTCTTTCTGGCTCTTGTTCCTCCCAGAACACATGTTAGACTCTGGCTTAGGCCACTTTGGTTTCTCTAGGTAAGTATGAGCTTTCCTCAGCTCCTGTCTGCAGGCTTTCTCCTGCATCTTGCATTTGCTTTCTGTACGTGATCTTTCTAGGCTTACCAAGCCTGTCTCACTGAGATGAGTGATAGTCTTTGATTTGTGACACTACTATTTAAATGCTGTATAATGTTTTGAGGCTTATTAATCTTTGCTGTTTCTCTCTTGATGCTCAGAGATAGGTATCTCATTTCACAGATCAGCATCTCTGATGCTCTCTGGTGAGCCTGTAGTAGAGCAGGGATGGTGTGCATAGCATTTCCTGCTCTCCACTGGGAACTGGGGCTCTCAGCTCAGTCTATAGTAGGATAGGGAAGGAGGAGGAGAAATATTTCCCTAAAAGCACTTCTTTGCTCCTTCTCAGGCGAGTTAGGTAGAGCAAACAGTGATTCTTTCATGGTTTGTGTAAGCTAGAGTAAAAGTTGCAATCATCACAGCAGGCTGCCCTTCTTTGTAGCCCCCAGGAGGAAAGTCCAGGTGGCAGGAAGGTGATTTTGGAGCCCTGGAGCTGAGGGGTGAATGCACAGTGCTGGACTGGCAGCAGGTGAGGTGTGAGGAACTGCCCAGGGCAGTGAAGACATAGTGTAAGCACAGATTTTAGGGACTGAGCTTGTGGGGAGTGGGGCAGCAGCAGGCAGAGCTTTTGTAGACTTAATCTGAGTCCCTTCATCTGTAGTGTCAGTTTGGGCTGGGTTAATGTACTGCATTTGTACTTCAAGAGACAGGATATATGCAGATTTCTGCATTGTTATTAACTAAAGGTTGCTAAGGGAAATAGAAGAGGGAATTGGTCAGGTCAATAGACATATGTGAAAAACTCTCACACCCTACGCCCCCTCCCTCCTCCCCCCCATTTACATGAAGTGTTAAGTGTAACTGAGCTTCCCAAGATACAGGTATGAATTATAAATTTCCCTCTAGGAGTTCCCATCCTGAGGAAACAAAATAGTGCCCCACTTCTTATTCTGAACAGTGGAGAAACATCCCTTCTTCCTGCTCTACCTTCTGCCTGAAGCTACAATGCAGGATTACTTCACTGCATCAAGAGACTAGTGATGACAGCTCTCCAGCCTGTTCTACCACACAACATCTGCACTGAAAAGCTGGTAAGGCAACTGCAGGGCCTGTGATGAGAGCCTTCCATCCAGTCACATCGTGAAACACAGCCTCTAAAATTAGTGGTTAAGGGAGGAGACCTTCCCCACAGAGTACATAATGCTCCCAGTTGATCCTCTGTGATCCCACCCTGCTGAGGGTGTTAGCAGGGGGTCTCTTCCAGATGCAATGCAGGAGACTTGGGGGAATTAAAATCAGGTGGGAGCTGCAAGGAACAGAGCTGAGAGCTGCTGAAGGGTGCATTTCACTGTCTGTGTCCAACACTGCAATCAGGTGTTTTACACTGACATCCCAGTACCTCTGTTAAGGTCATTAGATAACTTAAACTCTGCCGTAACAGCAGCTGTGAGCTCTGTGTGAGGCTTTCCTTGGAAAAGTCTACTCCTGGAGATGTTAGCAACCAGGCAGAGACCCTCTCCATCCAGGGTAAGTGGTGTGGGTGTGTGAAGTGGTGGTGACAAGCACACCAGCTCTTCCTAAGTGGGAATGCACAATGGTGGTATAAGTGGAGCAAAGCAGGGTATAGGGGAGCAGTGTGTGTGGCTACTGTAGAGCAGTCATGCATGGGGTGGCACAAAGCAGGGATGAGGGCAGTTGTGTCTGCATGATAGGCTTGCAAGTGAGGTGGTGCCCCACAGAAATAGATTTTTCTTCCCAAATACAGTGGAAGCCACAGTTAATGCTTGCTCCTTTGCAGGGAATCACACAGCTCAGGTCAAGCACCTGCGACATTTGTGTTTCCTGCACTTGTGAACTTCCCCCAGTGGTTTTGTGACCCCCAGTGGTTTTGGGATTCCGGCTGAATGCTGTGGCTCTGGGACATGGTGGTCCTGGAGATAGACATGTCTATGGGGCCTGGGACCTGCTCCATGGGGCACTGGGTCTGGAGAGGACTGTGACTCAGTGCTGCCCTCACAATGGAGTATGTGCAGAGAGCAGGACTGGGTGTGCTTTGGGTACTGTACTGATAGGTAGAAAGGCTGCTCTGCTTGGTTTTGCTGGAGTTTTACCCAGAGATAGTTTTATCCCCAGTTACAGCCAATTCCATGGGGCTGGAGGGAGGAGGATCTTGTGGGATGGGACCTGGGAGGGTTGTTGCAGAGGTAAGTGCAGCCTCCTTGCCTTTTTGGCAGCTTGTTTGGGATCAGCAGCCTAAACATCCTGTGGTCTGCACAGCAGTGATAAGTATCATAGCTGTTTTACTGGGTGCTGCTCTGGGGTGGTCTGCACTGTGCTTGCTTTCCAGCTTTCCTTCAAGGAGAGTGGTCTCTGGGGCTGTGTAACAGGCCTCTGAGTGGCTTTTGGGTCAGGCTGTCTGCCCTTCTGTCCATTGTAGCCCCTTATGTTGTACATGTTATCCATAGCATTGTACAAAATAGATCTGTAAAGGACCTCAAGAGGGCATCTTATAGCCTTTTCCATGACAAATCAGCTGTACCTGGTCTCCACTTGGGGAAAGGTGTATAAGGAGAGGCTATATCTTTTATTTGACCAGCTGATACAGTTGGAAAAACAGACTTTGTGGGGCTCAAACCATTTGTCAGGGCTGAAGAAGACAAAGCAGCATTCAAACCTAGATACAGAGCGAAAATTACTTCCCTGAGTTTGTCTCTTTGATTAGCACAACAGAACGACTGGTAGAGAAGTCATGTCAGGAAGGGGAAGAGAATAATGTCATCAGCTTCTGTGAGGAAAAAGAGGGGGGTGAGGAGAGAATTCTGTTGAAACACTTGGGGGGTTCCTGGGAGGAAGGGACCAGGAAAATTGTAATATGTCGTTAAAACAGTATCTGTACTGAGCCCATGGTTAACGAGGATGGTTTGCAGGTGTCTTGTGAGGCCTTGGGATCAGAACTGAGGGAGACAGTGCTGGGAAAAATAAACTGTGGAAAACAGTCTCTTGTAACTGAGTGTTTTTGTGCCATTATCAGTTGTTTATATGAGCTCATTCTCAAGCAAAGTGCATACTTGTTTTTACCACACAGCGTTCTGAGGGTGTTTGGTGCATAGCTGCAATATATTGTGTTCCTGGGCATGTCTGCGTAAAGCCAGCAGGTTGTGGGGGCTCAGCAGCCAGGTATTGGCATTGCCTGGGTTGTAGGAGCATTGTTGTGTTCAAATGATGTGGCTTTATCCTTGTTCTTAAACTTCCTGTGATGGGAGTGATGTACCCTCCCTAAGCAACCACCTCTAGGACATAATTATCTGTATCATTATGGAGTAGGTGTTCTTAAAATCTCTTGCTTCAATTTAAGCCCATTACAGCATGTCCTCTCCCCGTGGACATGGAGAACAGTTTACAGCACTCCTTTCCTCTTTGCAGAAATCTTTTGCATATTTGAGGCTTGTTATCATGTTTCCCTGAAGATTTTTGTTCTCCTCACTGAACAACTGCCTTTCGTTTTCCCTTTCCTCATGGCCATGTTATTTTCAAGTTGAATGACACGTGTGGTTGATTCTGCCTCTTGAGGTCCCTTTCAGCCCTCTTTACAATCGTTTGTAGTTCTGTGTTTTGTTGGGGTCCCTTGGGCTCTCTCCACTTGGTCTGGGCTGTTTTTGAAGCACGTTGCCTTGAAATGAGCCCAGTATTGTAGCTGAGGCCCTTCTTGACTGAGAAGAGCAGCAGGGTTATTTCATGTACCTTATGTGTGACATGCCTGTCTCTATACCCCTGTATAATCATGGATTTTTTGGTACAGTATTGCTTGTTCATGCCTGCACTTTTGTGTGGCTTTTCCCAACCAGCTGTGTATTCCCCATATGGAATTTCATCTATACTATATTTTCCTAATTTTCTAATTAAAACCTTATATGAAACTGGAGGTAAAGCCTTGTGAAAGTAAAGGTATAGAACATCTGTTGACTGTGTCTCACATATGAGACCCTTTTGCTTTTTCAAAGAGAAGGCAGGTTGCCGTCGCATGGCAGGGCTATTGCTTCCAGCCCTTCCTTGCAGATGGATTGTTGGATGATTTGTTTCAAAATTTTTGCCAGGAATTGAAGTTATGTTGACTGGCCTGCGATTTCCTTGATTTTTCAACCTGTTGAATATAGCTGCTATATTTGCCTTTATCCAGTATTTTGGAACCTCATTTGTCTTCCAGAAATTCCCAGGGATAGTTGCTGATGGACCTCAGCCCATTTGAAAACATCAAACTTCAGTAATCTTCGTTCTGCTCATGTGCTACTATACTTTACACGTCTACTCTGCTGCTTTTAATTGCATTAACTTTGTGGTCTTAGTTATCCTTTTTCTTCAAGTCTGAACCAACAAAAAGCATTGAACTTTTCAGCTTTAACTCTGAAAGTCATTGGCTATTGTGGGACTGTGTCCCAGTTTATACCTCTTTGCTTCCTGAGACAGCTGTGAGCCAAACCCTGGGGATCCCCTGCCTTCTCTTACTCTAATTAGTAGTTTTACAACTCGTTGTGTGCTGACAGCATGTGTGTGTGTGTGTGAGAGAGGTCATGAAGGTGAATATCTTTTTCAGGTGACACTCTCTAGTTTGTTAAGCAACACTTTGGCTTTCTCATTATCTGATTTGGTTATTGCTTTTGTAGCTGTGGGGAACATGGCTTCTTACGACATGTTCAGTATTTATTGAATTCAATTTACTGTCTGATTTAACTAGCTTCACAAGACAAGATATTTTACAAATTGTATATCTTAAAATTAGCAATTACATGTACATAATAATATGTAATGTCATTACCAGAACCAGCCAGTTCTGGGTTCTGTGTAGAGAATAAAGAAAACACATAAACCTAACAGAAAACAGATTTTGGTGGAAGGGGGGAGGGCTGACACACACTAACAGCTTTGGAAGGGCTTGTGGCATGTTGAGTGGCATAAACCAATCTATTAACCTTTTCTCCCTGCTCAGGAGGTGATGAACTCTTTGGTCTGCCTTTTCCCACTGATGAAGTTATCAAATGTCTGCTCTTTACGCTGGTGATCCCTGCTGAGAGCAGTTTCTGTTGAACACTTGGCTCTTTCGCTCTGTCCCTCTTTCCTGGTGCTGCTCCTTTGTGCTCATCCACATCAGCCTGATGGAATTTCCATTTCTCCTCTATGTGCTGCAAGCCATGGAGGAGCCTGTGATTTACCCTTGTCATACCCCCACACTTATCTTCCCTTATCTTGCTGCGTGTTTACAAAACACCAACTTTCCTGAACTCCCTTTTCATTCTGCATGAAATCTCACTTGCCAGGCCTATGAGTTTACTGAAGCCTCAGTCCTTAGAGCACTGTTTTCACTATACTATTTTCCCTTCTATTCCAAACAAATACACTCTTTTGAGTCTCCCTTGCCCACGGTGCTTTCCCACTTCATGGTTTTTCCTGGTTTTTCTCCACTGATGGGAGTCAAACTTTGAGGAGCCTCCTTCCTAGTTTTGTTCCTGTCTTCTTTCACAACTTTTTTTCTTGGTGCATTCCAGGAACTTGATGCAAGGCTGTGTCTGATGTCTTCCTTTCCCAGCAAATGTGTGGGTAGTTAAAGGTCCCTAATTACCAGTGGGTTCTGTGTTTCAGATGCTCCCAATAAGCCTGTGCTTCTGATCTCCCTGATTTTGTAGCCTAAAGCAGACCCCCAGTGTGCCAGTGTCTGGGCTTCTTCCACTCTTACGTTACACAGAGGTTTTAGTACCTTCACTTTATACTACTGAATTTCACCTCCTGTTTTTATGTTGGGCCCCAAGATCATCCAGACCTTCTTGTGTGCTGTTTCTCATCCCCTGCTGTGCTGATAACTTTCCTCTTTGTCAGCATTGTGCTTGACTCCAACGTCAGACCCCTGAAGCTTGCTTTGCCTCTCACAATCAGATGAGAAACCCCCTTTCTCCCCATGCTAATGTAATGCCTACAAGCAGCAGACAAATCTTGTGGATTTTCCTCTTTCATAAGCTGAACAGATTTAGCTCCTTAAGCTTCACTTTGCCGAAGTCCCTCCATAGCTCCTCCTTTGTCCTGTGGCTGTGCAGGACAGACTTTTTCCATCCTGGAGATATGAGCTCTATATTGTTTTCCCGTACGTGTATTATCTTGCGCTTGGCTGAATTAAAGCACGCTTGGTTGGATGGTGGCCATTTAGCTGTACAAATTGGATCACAGGGTAAATGGGGGCTGTTTTGTTCGTTATTTACTAACCTATGTTTGTGCTATCTGCAAGCTGCCTCTAAGGATCTTGTATTTACATTTATCTGAATGATTGGTAAAAACACTGCATCCTGTGGGATGGGAAGCAGGAGATGGATACGTTTTTGTCTCATCAGCCACTTCTATCCATCTAGTTATGCCAAGTTATTTCTATTAGCGCAAGTTCTTAAATCAAGCCGTAACATCAGTTAGACAGGGCTTGATTCTGTACAACATATGTTGGTTGGTAATTAGCTGAAACATGAATATAATGAATTACTGGTAGTTTCTCATATTGGCTTCTAATTACTCTGTCTAGGTCTGCTGTCAGGCTGACTGGCTGGTGCTCCCTAGGTCAGCTAGTCCT
>NW_009932724.1:12777-17704 GCF_000696875.1 Nestor notabilis
GGGGTTAGGGCTCTCCTACCCTTCTAGAATTACTTGGCATTCCAAGATTTATTAAAAATTAGCATCAGTGGGTCAGAGATCTCCTTAGCGCGCTTGAAGGAGCAAATTATCCAGGGTGGGTGATTTAACAGTGTTTATCTAAAGCAGATGTTATCTAATACACCTCTTGGTCATTAGTAAACTGTAAAGTATATCAGTATCTTATAATGAATTCATAATCATATCTTTTTTCCCTAAATACAGAGTGCATATGTATTTTTGAGGTTACATTGGTAATTTTACTGTGTACACAAAATAATGGATCTATGTTCAAATTTCCTTTATTTCCTCCATATTTAAATTCCCAGTAACTCGGCAAGGCATGAATCCTTCCATCATGCTTTTTAAATACCTTATTAATTTTCTGCACTTTGTAATTTGCAGCTGGTTGCTATTTCTTTAGCTATACAATCATGGCTTATATTGTTTTCTGTTATTGCTGTCTATACCATTGCATAAGGATGAGTTTCCAGCCAAAATCCTCTTCCAGCACAGTGGTGGAATATGCTGATTTTGGCCATCTAAACCACTGAAAAAACCCCAAAGAAAAAAAGATCTTTAGATATTCCTTTGGATTCTTTTGTTCAGTGTTTTCTTCACAATAATTTAATTAGATGATTTTTCTCAGCCTAGAGAAGTTGAAGCACTTTATCTATGTATTTCTGACTGTCACTACAGTAGCACTAACTTGTCTCAAATACATGCTTTGGGAAGGCAGCTGCCGATGTGGATGGAGCAGGAACTTTGTGTCTGGTGAGTTCTCTGCATTTTTAAAGTATTTCCTAGCAAATTGTGACATAGCAACAAGTTTTGCTGCAGTCGGAGGAGTATCACCAGCTTCAGTGCTCCAGCTATCATCCCAATGCATTTGCTCCTCTTGAAAACTAACAGGAATGGTTATTTATGTGCCGCTGGGAAGATGGGAATCAGGGATGTGTGTCTGTGGCATGCAGGATACGTCTCTGACAGACCCACACTTTGTGGCTGGGCTAACTTCTGAAGAAAATGCAGAGGAGAGGGGAGAGGTGTGGTTGGTAAGCCTGGCTTGGCAGGGAGCGATGGGGATAATCTCTGCAGCAGGACCCTGGCTCCTGCCCGCCCTGCACTGCTCGGTGGGGGCACTGCCTGCTGGTGGGAACGCAGTTTGGTTCCAAGGCTTGTTCTCCGGTTGCTCACTCTAACCCCTTTTCCATCTGTCCATTCATTTATTATTTACTGCTTTCTCTTGCTCTGTTCTTCTTTAGCTGTTTCCTGATGCTCCCAGCTCAGGAAGGGGCTGCCTTATGGTGACCATGAGGGCAGCAGCAAATGCCATTGTACTGCTCTGCCAGCCTTTCTTGTCACGGAGAAAGGACTGTGTGGCATGCACAGTTAATTAATTTTTTTAACATATTTTCCAAGCTGATAAAAGGGTCAAAATCCTGGAAATGAGAGGTTCTCAGAGTCCTCCATGCAGTACATGCTCTGCTTTTTCAGAGGCTTGTACTGGGGATGGATGCGTTGGGGTGGAATGGTAATGTGAGAGCCTGTGGATATGCAAGCTTTGTGCAGCTAAAAGTGGTGTGGGGAAGACTGAGGTTACAAGGTGTTCAAAAGATATTTTGTATCTCTCTTTACTTCATTAAGTTTTATATTGGGTTGCTGTGCCAAGAGACACAATCGTTGACTTTCTTGAAGAAATTAAAAACTCCATGAATTTAAATAGTCTTATATTTTTTCCTCTTTTTCCTGTTGAAAAGGTGGCAAAAGCAAAAGTTTTGTTGGAGAAACTGAAACCGGCTCAAATATAATTCTATTAAGTAATTAGGGGAACCCTGGAAGTAGGGCTGAGACTCACAAGCCTTTTTTCTTCTTTTTGCTGGGGCACTCCAAGAATCAGATCACCTGGGGAAAGCATGTTTAAGAAATACCAGATGGTCTCTGCGATGCTCCAGCTGTGGACAATCACTCCCAGCCAGGCAATCTGCTTTGCTGTCGAAGCCCTCTAAAACTGTGCTGCCCATTTGTCATGCTTCTCCAATTGCAGCGCTCTGGATAGCTTCTTTTTTCCTTGTCTGGCTCTTCCTTTCCAGTTTTTATCACCCACCCCCTCCATGAGCTAATGTAGTAACATCCCTTCATTGGCTATAAATCCATTGAAGAGCCATATATAAAATATTACTTTGTTAGGGAAGATTGGGAAACATCTGTTTTTTACCCATAAGAGTCAGTCTCTTACTTGTCTTCTATGACGATGTGACTATTTATATATTTGTAAAGTAAAAAGGAGGAGAGAAAAGATGGGGATCCTAGAAACAATTCGAGTGGAGCCTCTAAATGGAGGAAACTGATTCAGCTCTGGGATTTGTTTGGAGGCTAATGCTGTGGGGTGGGGGGGCACAGGCCAAGGAATTGGTTAGATGTTTGACAAAGTAATCGTTGTTTGTCTAGAAACTTTGTGATCTTGTATGTTCCTAGGTACTCCCTGGCACATACACTTTCCTGTGTTTAGACCACAGGAAAGCTGTGGGTCTAAACCATTATGGATTATATACTACGTAGAACAGGAAACTGGGAACAGTGACGGTCCTTAGGTCAGTAGGAGACTATAACCATAGGGGTGTACATGCATAGCAGCAAATGTGTGTATCTATGGAGGTTTGCATTTAGGGTGGGTATGCCAGGGCATGAAGCCTGAGCCTGCTGGCATGAACTGCCTCTTGCTCAAGCCACTCAGCACTACTGCCTTTCAGAGTAGTCTGCTTTTGCTCATACACATGGCACTTAGCCTATGTCTCCGTGCCCCTGTTGGATGAGGGTGTTGGTTTCTGTGAGCGCATACAGGGGGAGGGCTGGCTCCGGGTACCCCAAGGTTGCAGTGGTGCTAGAGCAGGATGCTGGGGGTTTATTGTGCCTGCTGCTGGGCATGATATGAGAGCTTGGTGGGATATGGGGCCTCTGGGCATGTTGTGGGAAGGCTGTCTCATGGAGCCAGCCAGGCTTGGGACACTTTGTTCATGCTGCTGGTGTGAGCAGTGGAGTGAGATGCTCTGTCACCTGTGCTGAGATTGCAAGGAACAAGTCTGTGTGAGGATGCCTGGTAGCAAACAAGGAAGGATGCTGCTTGGGGCGAGCTGGGTTGGCATGGAGGCTGCACCTCCAGAAGGCTGCCTGTGATGCTGGGTATCTTGCATGCCAGGCAGTCACACTGCCAGTCTCTGAGCCCCTCAGCAGGTGAATGTGGAAGAAGGAAAAAGGTTTCAGTGCTTGCATGCAGGTGGCGGCAGGGTTCACCTGGTGGCCCATGCCATAGCTGCTTTATGTGCCCTGTGAGTCTGGCATATAGGAACAAAGTGCCAGAGCTGCTACTGGTGGATGCTGTTCCATGCAGGTCTCATCATTTTGTGTCTGGCTTCATCTCTCTCAGCTTGCCCCTTTGCTGCACAAACATGAGATCCTGATCTCCATTCTCCTCTCCCCAGGGTTATGGGTTGCTGTGTCAGTTTGGATCCAGCTCACCCACCTGAATTGGGGAATGCCCTGGAGGGGGACCTCTTTCTTCCCTCTGCAAGCCAGCCTTGCACATCTCACATAGCCTCCACGATGGACAGCTGCCTGCTCTTCTCAGCCTGGCCAAAACCACACTCTGCGTGTGTCTCCCCTGCTGAGCCCACTGATGCCTTTCTGAAGGGCTGTGGCTGACAGCTGTGTCATCCCTGCAGCCTTGTAACGCGCTCCTGCTGCTCCTTCTCCCACACACTAGCTGCTGTCTCACTGTCTCCTCCTGCAATGTGTGGGCTCAGCCTGTTCTGATGGTTATTTATCTGCCCTTAGCATAGCACCGTGGTTCTTCCGCTTGGCTTTTGCAGCTTATCCTCTTTCAAACATACTCTCATCCAAAAGATGCTGTTGCAGCCTCTTTCGCTTATTGGATCTTGAACCTTCTTCCCTTGCCCAGTTCTTTGCCCAGTTGGTGTTGAGCTCTGCTCCAGCCCCGCCCTAGCACTAGTGAAAGCTTCCCAATCTCCCCACAACACCCACTTCCACCTGGTGCTGCTCCCCTGTAACACTAGTGACAAGTGAAAGGTTATTCTTAAATGGTGTGGTATGAAATAGACATTGCTGCTCTAACATCTGCTGTATCTTTGTCCTTTCTGTGCCAAAGCCTTCAGTTATCCTGCATGACATGTCCGGGCCCCCATGTAAAATCTGCTGCTTGGCTTTGGCAAGCTCTTGAGGCAGCAAGTCCTGAGTTTGAAAGTGGCACCTGATAGTTTTACAGGTGAACACACATGTGTTGATACTTGGTATAAAAGTGGATTTTACAGGACTAAAGAGCATAGGCTGAATTTGAGGTGGAGGCATATAATGAAAAACGAGTTGGAGATGTTGCAAATAGCTGGGTGGGCATGAGCCACATGAGCAGAGCAGTAGCTGAAAGGACAGGCACAACCAGAGCTCTCTAAGGGTCAATGGGCAGCTCTGATGTTGGAAATGGTATTGGTGAGGCAGTGCTGGGCATTATGTTCAGTTCTCTTGTCCATATTAACAGAGAAAAGATGTTGTATAGTTGGAAAAGATTCAGAAAAGAACAATAAATGTGACCAGATCCAGGAAATATGGAACTATAGACAAGGTTTTAGTAAGGTTATCTACTTAGGGAAAATTAAAAAATAACTTAATCATAATGTACAAGTATCAACAAGGGAAAGAAAAAGTTCAGAGCAAATAGCTTGAAATATTAGCAAAGAAAGGTACAAAGGGAAGCTATGATTTAAACCCTAATGCAGGACAACCTCAGGCTAATAATGTGCAGATTTATAATGCTGAGCATAAAAATCGGAATGTTTCTACCTAGGTATGATGTGGATTAACAGCCACCGTCAGACTGAAAGCCAGACTCCTGCTG
>NW_009932724.1:17735-26969 GCF_000696875.1 Nestor notabilis
ACTGTTTCAGACAGAAGTTATGGATTTTGTGTGGTAATTACCAGGTTAGATCCTCTAAGCCTTAGCAAGCAGGAAGTAAAACTACATTATATTAACGGTCCTTTCATCCTTGCAATCTAAATAAATATGTAATGAGCGTTGTGCCTTCTAGAGAATAGGTGATGGCAGGAATTAATTGCTCCCTGAAACCAAACTGAATTTGTTAGCCTTTGCTAGTAACTTGGCCAAATGGGCCTTTTGTTGTGCTGGGAGCAAAGCTGAGCTCGGACTACGGGCTCCAGTTCTGTCCTGGTGAAGAGAGGAGTTTGACTTAGCCCCTTCATAGGCCAGAACCTGAATGGCCTTAGTGTGATGTGCATTGGTACTAGAAGAAAGATCAAGTTTAGGCCAGGGTGTTTTTGGCCAGAGGTGGCTGAATTTAGGAAAGCTTAGCTGTTTATCGTTGCCATAACCACCCCCAGGGAGAAGCTGATCACTGACGAGGACAGCGGGAGCAGCCTTTGTTCCTTGTCACCAAATCCTTCCCTGAAACAAGATCCAGAGACTAACCAGCTGAAATGAAAGAGCTTCCCCAAGAGGGACCTATGTTTGATACAGTAGTCTTTATTTTCCTGCTTTATTTAAAAGCTTGCTCATTTCCCCCCAAAAAAAGATTTAGCAGATACTTCATTGAATAAATGTAGTAGAGCTACTTCTGAACTTTGGTGTCCAAAAGTTCATTTATGATCTTGCTGTATATAAATTCCCAGATCTAGGGTTTTGACACAGAAATAGTCTTCATTTGATAGAATGTTACAAATTCAAGTTTCAGAAATTATCCTCTTGAGCCATCTCCATGGTGTTTGGCACCACGACAAGTCATTAGTCAATCCTGAAATAGTCATCAAGCAGAGAAATAGCTTATTTTATATACTGTTTCTTAGAGAGTTAAATATTTCCACATATTCAGGCTCTGATTGGAGTCTTGGATCCTTTCCAAATGTTCAACCTGTAAAGATATTTGAGAACCCCAGGACTTCGGCTCTTTCCAAAAAATGATAGATTTCACTTGAATTTTCACAAATGGAAAACCACAACTCCCCATAGCTGCAAAGAAGCAGCTGTCATACCAGGTATGGAGTATGAGAAAACACTTTCTAAAAGCTTCAGGGACTTCCCATTATCTGGAAGTTTTTAGTGCTCTTAAAATCTGTGAAGAAAACAGCGCTTTTTTTCCCGGCACAGCATTGCCTCGGATAATCGGCCGCACCTGTTTGGAAGCGGTGCTTCACGTTGTTCCCTCACACAGACCCTTGCACGTGTTCCTGTTAATTTTTCCTAGAAACCCAAGTGTCAACAGATCGGAGCCCCTGCATTGCAGCTCTGTGCGAGATCCCAAATTGGTGTGTTTCTGCCATGGAAAGTCTGAGGTCTGAGTGACTGAGTCAGCGTTGGAGTCTTGAAGTTGAGATCTGAGGTGTGGGACACAGGCTCCAAACCTCAGGTTCTTATTGTTGCTGCTCCTCTCCTCAAAAAAAGAGGCTATCTTCCAGTTCAGAAATTGGAATAGGTTTTGGTAATGGGGTTTCCTTTTGGGAAGGGTTAATTTTTGGTGCAATTTCAGTACAGACACACATGATTAGAATTTGGGAAATGAAGAGTTAAGTCATGAGGATGTAAATCATTGTTCTGCATTTAAAATAATAGTGGTTGGATAATTCTGATGTTGGGGCTTCTGCTTTTATTGGCTGAGAGGTTGCCAAAACATATGTGTGTTGTTCTGAATTGCTAAATGATTCCTATTTATAGGACAGGTGTCTTCTGATGTCCCGAATTCAGTCTGTTCTGTAATCCCAGGTCCTGTTTCTGATCTACATTTAATAATGTGTGACAGAAGAAGATAGGAACCTTGCAGACCAAATCAGGTTAGGAATGTTCTGAATTGAGCTCTGCCCAGTTCTGTCTGCTTGTTACACAGGGTATCTTTTCATAAGGGACTTGCCCTTCTAAAATTCATTTTTGGACTTATTTTTTCTTTCTGAAACACGTATTCTTCTGGCTTGTTTATATGCAGCCTGAAGGCTGCTGAGTATGCCAGCCTCCTTCCTTTGCACTGACTCAAGAGAAAAAATGTTTTCTTACATACATTATGGATTTTTTTACACAGCTTTCCTAATGTAGAAGCCGCAGTAAGGCAGAGCTACAGGGAGGGATGTGGTGGCAGGAGCGGAGTCAAGGTGTAGATGACAGCAGTTGTGCAAGTAAACCCTTGTGTTTCCACCAACACCTAAATTAGAATAGCTGTGTTTTACAGCTATTGGTTTGGGCTACGTGGTATCATCAGACAAAGTGTTGGATTAGTTATAATTGTTTCTGACACTGTCAAAATTACTCTTTCCCATTATCTTGCAATCTAGCGGTGGAACTAAAGACAGACCCAGTTATCATGATGCTGATGCTTCTGCTCTAGTTATTATAATGCATTTTGAAAATAATTATTGAAAAATTAAAAGCTTCGTCACAGCCTGAGATGAATGTAAAGGAGGTGTTTGATAAGGGGGGAGCAAAAATACAGAGGAGTGCAGGCTTTAGAGCTGGGGGTTCAAAAGAGGTGCAGGCTGTTGGGAGGAAGAAGAGAAATGCATGTTCACAGGCAGGGGAAGCTCTTGAGATGCCTAATTCAAGGGAAGAGGTGCAGCTGCAATGCCAGGGGCTGGGATAGAGGGAGGAAGGAGTGGAGCTCCCTACTGTATCTGCTGCCCCATCACCCTCTGGTCTGGCCATTGCAGAGTGGGGGCTGCCATGGTGTCTGGCCATGGTACTGGGTGGCAGCAGCACCAAGGAGTCCCAGGTGAGCATGCTGCTGCAGGGTGGGTCAGCAGAGCGGTTTGTGAGGCGCAGCTTGCCGTCAGCAGAGTGCTGAGGATACCATCATGCCAGAAAAGGAACTAGATCTGGGGGGAGGTGGAGGGGGCCATGAGAACTGGATGGGAGGTTTGGCTCTTTTTCAAGCAGTTCCTGAAGCCAGATTAGTCCTCTTCGCCAGCTGGTGTGAGATGTTAGGTTTGTGTTATTTCTGGCAGCCCCACAGGGACTGGGAGTAACTCCACGACTCTTGTTTCTCTTTGCAAGGACAGGGTAGTCCAGAAGCAGCACAAGATTTGCGCTTCTATCCCAAAGAGATGCCAGTGCTGTTTTGCCTTCAGGTAGAAGTTGTGAGGAGAAGGACACAGGCTGCCATGCTTATGTTTCACCAATGATGCTGCGAGCTTCCTCTGCTGGCTGCATCTCTTCAGCTAGTCTGCTCTTCACATGAACTCTGGACATGTCCTCTTGTCTGTCACCGTCCAGCCAAATTCGGGGGACTCAAATGTCTCCTGGCCTTGCATGCTGCTGTGCGTGCATAGAGCCTGTGACTGGGCTGCCCTGTGTCTGGAAGCCCAGATGTGTCCACAGATGCAGGAATCCTGACAGGCAGCCAAACGTCTGGAAATGTAGGATATGCCCACATGCATAGGAGCCTTGAGCTGCTGCTTGTCTGGAAATCACTGATAGTTTTATGTGCAAGGGGTTGGACACTCTTGGGGAGTTTTGGATGGGCCAACGGTACATGTGTTATGCAATTGCTTTTAGTACACTTGAAGGAAATGCAAGATCTTGAAGAGAAGTTGGTCTGTGTGTCTGAGCCTAGTAAGTCCCCAGAGTTTAGGATAAGTTTTGTTGTACATGCACAGACTGCTCCATACAAGTGTGCATACCTTGGAAATCCCTGCCAGACTGTCCTAGTCCTTTACATTCCCTTCCTGGATGGGGGTATTTTTCATCAGGAGCAATAGGAAGGCCCTCTGTGTTGCGGTTTTGCTTTGAGGCAAGACCTTGTATTTGTCCTGTGCCTAAAATTCCTTTTTCCGCCTGAGCTTTGTACTTCCTTGCTGAGCTCCTCCATCCCTTTTGTGTACAGGCCCCTACAAGGATCTGTACCTTCCCATTCCTCTTTGAGGCAGAGAAGAGCAGAGGGTGTGGGACATGGTGACTAGTGTATGTCTGACATGCTGCTCACTTCCATATGGGTCATGGAACGACTAACTTGAGTGTAAGTTGCTATGTTTGCACTGTGGCTTTTCTGGACTAGGATCCCAGATTTTTGTGACAGGCTGGAGGGGAGGAAGGATTAATAGTTTTCTCTCCTAGATGCAGGCAAAATGCAAGCAAATTAATCAGATTTTCTCTGTGGCATTTCTTCTCTTCCCATTTACAGGGCCATGGCATTTGGTCCTCACTCTGGAAGCTGGAACATGTTTTCCCGTAGCTGCTGTCATGTGTGATGGGTGGTGGAGGCCTCCCACCCTCCCAAGACCTGTTGGGTGACATTCCCTGAGCGCAGCCAGTGCAGAAGCTGCCTTGTTCCATGAGCCTCTGTTCTGGGGTGACCGAACTCCTGATACATTCCCTTGTTGTTCTGGAAAACAGATTTGTTCTGGCATTCACCCTTGTCCACACACTCCCCCTAGTGAATTCCAGGGTTGAAAAATCATGCAGGCTTTCCGTAAGAGCTGCCTCACTTGCCACTTAATGATTCCACCTCTGAACTGGGACCCTGCTGCTTCACTGGCTGCCTTGACAATATCACATTTGTCTTTTCTTCTTATATTTAGCTTTTCCTACATTTTTCGCACATTCTGTAGATTCTCCTGCATTCTGAGTGTCTTATATTTTCATGCCTCCTTTTATCTCTCTATTCATCTATCCCAGTAAAGACAACAGAAATGCTAAGTCCACATAATCTGTAGAAAGCATGAACTGGGTTGTTAGACATTTTCCAAACATTACACTTCATGGAAATATTTTCCTGTAAGATGTAGAAATGAAACAGCTGTCTCCTACTCACTCCTGGGCTGTTCCTGTGCAGGCTTTCCTGCTCTCTGAATTTATAGCACCATCCCTTGGACAAGTAACCAATGGCCAGCTTCAAGCAGTTGTATTTATGATGTGCCAGGCAGTGGTGAACACGACGGTGTTTATATGCTAGTCAGATCGATGTGGTGGGATTAATGTTCTGCAAGACCTGGAGCTAAGGTTTCCACAGTCAGGACTGCTTTATCAGCATAATTGTCACTGGGAAATTTGGCACAAGTTACAGCTGATGGCTCACTGCAGTGTGGGACAAGCGGGGGTGCTCCTCACTTGCGTGTCCTCCTTCCTCCTGCTTGTCCTTGTCCTTCTGGCTTTCTGCTTGGCCAAACGGTGAAATCCTTCCATCTCCTGCCAGGACCTGAGTACCAGCATCAGGAATGAAAGGCATAGGTGCCTTGTGCAACCCAGCTTGCTGGAAAACAGTGGGCACATGGCTTTTGTCCTTCTCTCCCTGTCTTGTCAGATGGCATCATCTCTGAGTTGTCCTGAGCATGGGATGGCAGCCCAAAACCCTGCTGGGATACCTGCTGATGTGGGCATGGTTTGGCCCAACTCCCTTGCAATGTAATTGCTTATTCTGCTGGCATGTTGTCTAATTTCAGCACACAGCTGAAGAGGTATTGATCGCCAGAGGGTAATTATTTCTTGATTCTTATGGGATTTTACAGAAAGCTTAATGCATCAGTGGAGTTGTCTGAACTGGAAAGGTAAATCATGAAAAACAAAAAACTAAAACCTCACAGCAAAAATATCTGGATGAAACAAGCAATCCTTCCTCTTCCACATGGAGAAGTGAACACCAGGGTTTTTGGACAGAAGTGTGAACATCAGTGTTAGTGTTAGCTAGAGGAGAGTGGGCTCCTGAGCAGATGATGGAAGAGGAGAGAAATAGTGAAATTCGTATGTTACCATCTCCAAACTGAGCAACCGGAAAAAGAGTAGGAGACCAGAAATTATTTGAAGATTCGCTTCCCTTCAGTGTTTTTCTGGAACTGAGTGAGCAGATATTTGCAGGCTGCATTCCAAGCTGAGGTTATTTCTTCAGAGCCTGTTTTGGCAAAGGATTTTTGGCTACAGCCCATCCTCAACCTGGATGACTAGGTGATACCATGGGGAAGAAACTAGTTAACAGCAAATCATGGATCTAAATTTCAGGCAGTTGTTGATGGTGCATCTGTTATTTCTTAAACTACTTTCCTTATAATTGTCCATATTGTAATCCAGTGCTTTTGGTTTTGACCTTGATAGAGAAGAACTTGAAGGCTTGATAGGAATTTGAAGAACTTGATAAAGTAGAACTACTCTTACCCCTAAAAGTTACCTCGTGGGAAGTGTGGTGCCAATGTTAATCAGCAGTAAGGGTGCTCTGCCCCCTGGGGTGATTGAAGCACTGCAGAAGTGCATAGGCAACCTCTTAGCGTGTGCCACCCAAGTGTGCCAT
This sequence comes from Nestor notabilis, assembly GCF_000696875.1. Classification (NCBI taxonomy): domain Eukaryota; kingdom Metazoa; phylum Chordata; class Aves; order Psittaciformes; family Psittacidae; genus Nestor; species Nestor notabilis. The sequence continues at coordinate 24,070 of NW_009932724.1, forward strand.
AGGGATCTTGTGGTTTGGTAGATACTCTAGCACATGTGCTGATGAGTCATGCATGCAGCTGGGGAATACCAGAGACTTCAAATGGGAGCACATCTGGATATGCACAGAGCACATCTGGAGCATGAGAGTTGTTCCATGTTTGCAGCGTCCCTGTATCGTGTGTGCAATGAACTGCTTTCTATCGTTTCTGTACTCTATGGGGGAATCTTTATCATATTTATGTAAAATAACATTTGGGAATCACCTTCCCTCTGCCTCCATGGCCAGGCCTTGCATGTTCATCAGTGTGAGCAGCAGGGTGGTTGCACTGAAGAATGAGCTGTGTCAGGACTCAGTGCGAGTGCTTCAAGAGTGAGTAACTGTGTTGCCTGTGTATTGGCCAACACTTGGGTATCCAGTGGTTTCTCTGAGAAATATTTGTCAGTGTGTTTTGCTGGGCAGTCTGGAGGCCCTTTTGTATCTTTGCCAAATGCTGCTCTCTTGTATCATTTTTCCAGGCGTGATACAGCACTTGGCACAGCAGCCCTCCAGGCTGTGCACTTATAAAGACTCCAGAATTATTCCTTGTCATGCGACTGTCCTGGAAAGGGAGTTTGAGGGTTGCCCGCTCTGTCAGTGTGCATGTGGACAATGCAAGGGAGAAAATCAGGATATGAACTGACATTAAATCCTTCAAAATGTGCTGTTCATATGTACTTTGAGCATTTCTAAGAGTGGAAAAAAATGAGGGATGTGAGATACCTCCTTCCCAACTATGTCTGGCTATATAGGATGATGACTACAGCTTCTTGTACACACCTGGTCACTTACCTGGAGCAATTTTGAGGATTTATGTTGTCATTTGTGGACAGATAGACAGTATTTCAGACATTCCCAGTCTTGGCAAGAGGGCAACTCTAGATCTTTCAGCACTTGCTGCTGGCAGTTGTGTTATTGCCAAGCCCCTGCTACTCTGGTATGGGCTGGGGAACACTCTCCCACAGTCACAGTGCGCAGAGGTTTGGCTGGGCACCTCGTGGTGTCTGTGGATGAGCATCTGCCTAAGCTGGACCTTAAGTCCCAGGTGCCTGAAACAAGATGGGTAGCACTTTCATTTGCACGTTATCTACTGCAAAGTGATCATGTCTGCAAATAGACACAGTCAGGTTTTGAATAAAGAGAGGAAAAGAAAATAATTTTCTAAGCTTACAGGTAGAGATAAGAAAAACCCAGGAGAGGCAGCAGAGCTCTGGAAAGTCTCTGGAAGCAAATGTCCTATGCATTCAGCACAGCTGAGATTCTCAAGTGTTGAGGCTGGTTTGACTGGGGATCAAAGAAATCCTTGCAAGGAGATGACATGAAAGACACATTCTATGTTTGGATTCAAATACCTTACTGGGTTTAAACAAAACCACTGTCAACTAATATTTAAGAAGATTTTTCAGAACTTCCCTGGTCTTACACTAACTTTGTAAAAGAAAAGGGGGTGGGGGGGAAGATGCAAGTGTATTACTGATTTAAAACAAATACTTCACTATTAATATTTCAGAGCTTTTAGGAACACTACTTTCAGTTGATTGCTTCTATATAACAAAAAAAATGTCCTTCCCTCTGTATCTGTTTCATGATGGGAAAGTTTGTAAGTCACCTTATCTCTGTAGGTATCAGGAACATCACATATGGCACTGCCTTAATGTCTTTTTTTCCTGCAATTTCCTGGATTGCCTGCAATGTCTTTGTTGAAGCAAAGCATATTCAACCACTGGAGAGACTTGTAAGAGACCTAAATTAATCTTTTCTCTTGAGGTTTGCAAAATAGGTTAAACCAACACGCAGTACTCATGGATGTTATAAGCACAGACTTGCACATAAAATGTGAGGCTACTGAATTAAGACATAGCTGCTGAAACAGCGAACAGCACTTTATAGTAATTATCTCTTTATTTTCTCTGCAATTTTTGCCAGGCAGAGATTATCAGAAAATTGGAAAGGAGTTTAATATTTCAATATCTGTGTTACTCTTTGTGCAAGTCTCAAAGTTTCTTCAACAGCCAAATAATGCGAAGGGAGAGCTGATCTTGAGAATACGTAACACAAAGTACATTAACTTACTGGAAACTTGGGCACAAGAGTTGTTCTTTGATACACACAGCTAACTCCCATTTCCACTGCTCTCAGTGAATATTTGCTTGTTCCCAAATGCTTAGACTGTTATGCCTAATGCATTTAAAGTCTTCTGAAAATGCTAGCTTCACCAGACACTCCAATACGTGAAAATTCTCATGCTTTTGAATCTTGATATCAATACTTTAGCTCAACCTTTTCCTCATCCTCTGCCATGCTCATTTAGGCACTCTCACAAGTTAACCTGGTGCCACTATCACACTTGTACTGATGTGCTGCCTGTGTGACTTGGTGCTGCAGCTGCAAGACAACCAAGAAGCATAGGATAAAACATTCAAGGTGATATGTATTTAAATATGTATTTCCATCAGAACAAAAATAGGAGTGTATAGCAGATTTCTTAATATCAAATGTTTGTGCTCAGCAGATCAGAACCCCAGTTCAATGTGAGGGTTGTATGGTACAGAAGGAGGAGAAATAATCTGGAGAATGAAGGGTTTCCTTGCATTACATTCTAACTGTGGCAGCCCTTTCATTTTCTAACATGGTGACTACTTCCAGCTTCCATGTCCTGCAATTTGTGGCGAGAGCTGCTTAAAATTGCTGGGTGAAGACCCTGAAAACGTTGAAACAAGTGCATCTGTCAGTGCTGTGTTAGTGGATGGAGTGATTGTCCTCTGGGGGAACAAAGACCATCAGGAGCAGAGACCTTGATGAGCATTCTTGTCTGCTACTGGGCTGAGTCAGGTTCGGGCTATCTTCAGCAGGCTGTGGCAAGTCTTGTTCCTGCTGAAGAT
>NW_009932724.1:27000-31464 GCF_000696875.1 Nestor notabilis
ATATAAACTGAGTGTTCTGGGCACTCATCATAATGGAGTATTGCTGAGAAAGGATGGAGACCTGTGGCTGGTTTTAAGCTGACAGACGGGAGATTTAGATCAAACATTAAGAAAAAATTCTTCACTATGAAAGTGATGAGGTGCTGCACAGGTTGCCCTGAGAAGTTGTGAATGCCCCATCCCCGGCAGCATTCAAAGCCAGGTTGGATGGGGCTTGGAGCAACCCAGTCAAGTGGAAAGTGTCACTGCCCATGGCAGGAGTAGGCTACGGGCAGGCACAGTAAGACATCCTCTTCTTCCTTCTGCACTTTCCATGGATCCTTGGCATGTCTTAAAGCTCAAGACAGTTTAGATACTTTTTACCCATTTGTTCCTGTATATGGCTTTTCTCCTGTATTTCAGAAGGAAATTGCAAAAGAGACAGTGAAGAAGTCCATCTGCTCAGTGCCTCCAGCTCAAGCATAGTTGGGGAACTAGAATTGCTACAGAAGTTACTTTACATGTTGGAATATTCAGCCCATATATGTAATCTTTATGGTACTCATGTTCCATGAAGAGTCAGCCAGACCTCTGTGATTCTCCAGATCAAACCACCACCTCTCCACCACCACCACCTCAGCACCAAGGGCTAGAGCTGCAGATCTGCCCTCAGAAGTGGCCTGTGATGTACAGTCCGTAGAGAAGCAAAAGCCACTTCCTGCAAGTGGGGGATCAAACAGAGGAGCTTTTATTTTGGCTGCAGCTCTCCCACTGCAGAAAAGTGGTGCTAGCTAGTCATGAGTCTGGAAACAGTCCTGGAGGAGGCCAGGAGTAGATATCTGCACAGACATGCAAGGGTTGTCTTCTTAGCTAGCTCCATGGCCTCGGCCAAACCAGGCAGTGCATCATCACTACCTCTGGATGAGTAGCTCTGGTCTCAGGAAGGGGCCTCCAGGGCTGGTGCAAGACAAATGAGTCCCTCCTTTTCCTCCTCTCCGCCCAGAACTGCATGTATCCGTGTAATTTATGTGACTCTGGATTTCAGCTCATGTTTACTCTGCGGAGAGCCTGATGGCTTCTCTGTTTGCCTTGGTGCTTGCCTTAGCACATTGTTCTTGCTGCTGACAGTCATGCTGGAGGTGGTTTTATTTGGAAAGTAGCGGGGGGGAGGCAGTGAGGAAGACAGTGATGAGGAAGAGGTGTCGTGCTGTGCAGAGCCAGTGCTGCAGGCTGGGCTTCCTGATCCCGAGCAGGCAATTCCCACCTGTGCTGCACTGCTCGATGGGAAGTGCAGAGACAGGGAAGTGTGTTAATGGGTCAGGAGCCAAACAGGTTGGAGATGTTTGGAGCATTTCTGCAGGAGCTGGAGATGGGTAAAAAAAGCTGCCTCCCCCACCAAGCTGCTACCACCTGTGAGAGGAAACTGCTAACTCAGGTTGAAGCAAAGTGAAAGCTGAGGGAGCTGAAAGCAGCTCTTTGGATGACGTGGGACACAATCACAGCTCTCTGAAAGCTTGATTACCGGTAGGTAAAGCGTGTAGTTGTGCAAACGGGGAAGAAGGAAGCACAGGGGGTTTCCAGAAGCTCATTCCCATCAGTTTGGTTTTATTTTCTGGGTCGTTAAGGAAGGACGGAGTAGGAAAAAGAGCCGGATCTTATGCAAGCCTGTGAGGATCGGCAACTTCCACCAAAGCTGGGAGGAATTCTCCATCTCCTAGCAGATGGAAGAGATTTCTGTGTGAGAGGGGCTTGCGCGGGCCCTGCTGCTGAAGACACATCTTGAAGTAATATGTGGTTCTTGATGACACCTCCTCAACACTTAGTAAGTTTGACCTCTTCTTTCATGTGCCATTATACTGCTTCACATGGCTGTGCAGACAGCTAGCATGTTGAATCCGAATGTTACGTTTTCAGGCAAGGAACATGTGCTCTTTCAAATTTAATGGTGATGCTACCAATGGCTGGCTCTATTTCCCATCACCTGGGAGGTGGGAGGTCAGTTGACAGGAGATCTCATTCTCTCTCATCCAGGAGAATTTCCATCCTCCACGCAAAGGCAAGTTTGGTTTGTTTTAAAGCCTTTGTGTGTGCTGAGCAGCACAGGTGCTCAGGCCTTCCTAGAAGCACTTGGCCTTAAGTACAATGTACTCATCCTCAGTGGTGTTAAACAGCTTTTATAAACTCTGCCTGAAAGTGCTCTGATTAAATGTGACCTTCTTCCTCTGCTTAGTGTCATCTCATTAATCTGTTAGGTGAATAATTCTGTTTTGGGAACAGAGCAAATATAGAAATCGCACAATGAAACACATTTGATATATTCAAACAACTTTTTCTTAATATAAACCCAACCATTTGCCATTCATTTTTTCATGTTGTGCTGAGTATTTGTATGCCAGCCTTGGAAATGGGCTGGTAATTTGGTCCCCCTTAATTTTGGCACCTGTAGTTATTTTAGAACTACAGGCTGTTTTCTGTGGCTTTACTGCTCTGTAATTCAATACCCTTTTAGGACCTTAATGCTGCCATTAGTAGCAAATTGGTCTCTATTCTGAATAAAACTCTTTATTATGTTTGTTTGTTTAATTTTTATTGGAGAACGGTTGCCCAACAACTACAGGGAATGAATTTCCTAGGAGGTACAAGGGCAGTGCCTGAAGTCCCTTTCCCATAACTGCTGGTTTTAGCAGGAAAGCCTGAATTACTCTAGGGATCTGCAGAGTACAGATGGTTCATTATGGGCTTTAGGTAGCCAGGTTGGCAGTGGTGGTAGCATCTTCTCAGGAGCCACTCTCTGCGCATCCAAGTAATGCACTTCATTACCCAACCTGTGCACAACTGAGGGCTCAAAGTCCTGTGTGTGCTTTCTCCACTGACATGCTTTTCATTTCTTCTTTTCAAGTGGTTGGTGTTTTTTTTTTTTTTTTTTGTGTTGTTGTTGTTGTTTTCTGTAAAGTTACTGAAATTTTAAATCCTTCATCCATTTTGTTTACCCTTTTCTTTGCTAGTACAGCTTATCTGGTTTTGCCTTTCTCTGTTTGTGTTAGCAGGTGGAGGATGAAGGCTGGAAATGAGGTTGCAAAGGGAAGAGGGGTGGTGTCTGAGCCCTTCATCTCAGCAACATCCATGCTCGCCGGTATGGCGGTTTTCTCCCATGGAGGGAATTGCTTCCAGGACTCTGTGGAGCACCAGCCACCCCAGCCTCCCTGTTGCTGGGGTACGGAATGCTGGGGTGCCTGACCAGGACTGGTGCCGATGCACATACCTTCATTTGAGAGGGTGCTGGAGGAGGGAGCTTGCTCCTCCTGCTGTGTTTTGGATGGAGCTGCCTAGTTCTCCTGCATCCTTCCTGGCTAGCCTTGGCACTCCCATTTCCTCGGCCAGCTCTGCGCTAGAGCTAGGAGAAGATGCTCAGCCATTCAATCTCCATCTTCTTGGAGAAAGGCATTAGTGCAGGAGGTTAGTAGGAATGCCTTATGCCATCAATGCCCAAGGGTGCTTCCCAGAATGACTCTGTCCCAGCAGTGGTCTCCCTAAGCCCCTTTGTCTCAGGACAATAGGATGAGCTGGGATCAAGCAAATCCGGGGAAGTTCCCTTCTCCTCAGCTCTGTGCACCACTTGCTCATAGCTTTGTAGATCTCTAACACACACAAAAAATTAAGTCTTGTTCAAGCAGACATCTGATTATGAGAATGAGTATGCAATGCCTGCCTATGCCAGAGTGCTTCTGAGTGCCCCTAGCACAGCAAAGAGCTCAGACCTGCTAAGTTCCAGCATCTCTGGCTGTTCAGAGGGGAGGAAAAAAAGACCTGAACACTATGTGCAGTGAATTGCCTGCTATGTAATTACTGCTCCAGCCTTCTGCTCCCAGCAGTTGTTGTCTTTGCTGAAAAGATCAAGGTCGATGTTGCTCCTTTAAGGACCTGAGTTAAGGTTCTGCTGCAAATGTTTGTGAGTAGTCCAGTACATTTGTGTAATTTCATTTCTATTTCTTTTCTTTCTGTAATGAAAGGTAATCCTAGACAATGTATCCAAAATCTTCTGTGTAAAGCTGCAGAAATCAGTTATACAAAAGTTAGAAAATACCCAGGCCCACGCGACCTTAATTCAGTTCCCTTTCATATATGCATTACAAGAGTATGCTATCATGTAATTAAAAACTATTGGCTTGGCAGGACCTTTGCTCACTCCTTGCGCAGAATAAGATAGAGGACTGCAAGAAGAGAGGGAATGTTTGCTTGTAGTTAAGGCATGGGTGAGGGATGTGGGAGAACTGGATCCTAACCCTGGCGCTGTCACAGGATTCCTGTGTGATGCTGGGCAGAGCTGATCCCCCTGCAGCCACAGAGAGTGTTGAACTCAATTATCAGCAGCTCGCCTGCTCTATCTTTTTGAATATTCAACTTCCCAGACTAAAAACAATCTGTTAGCACTGGTTATTTGTATAAGATATGAATCTGAATAAACACATGCCCAGACAATCGTAG
>NW_009932724.1:31495-39310 GCF_000696875.1 Nestor notabilis
TGAAAACCTCTTATCAGGGGTTTTATCCCAGATTATTTCCTTCTGTAGCCACTCCAGGGCCCATGAATGAGGCTGGCTGTTTTCATGTTAGAGCTCTCAAGCTTTGAGGGCTCTCTGTGTCCAATTAAACAGTAGCGTATCTCTCAAATATTAACACATTAAAAGCAATATACTTCCAGCAAAGAAATCTGATCCTAATTGGCCCTGGAATATTTTATTTTCCAAACTGAGCTGTGAGCCGTTAAGCTTCCGTTTTTAAGACTAAGCAAACATTACATTCTTGGGGAAAGTCAGCCCAAGGAATGGGGAAAAATAGACTCTCAGACTGTAGCTGTCAATCTTCCATTTTTCCAGTGTTTTACCCAGAAACAAGCACAGGAACTAATTGACTTCTATCCCCTTCTCTCCTTTATTTTTTTCCCCCTTAACATAGTGACTCAAATTAAAACAAAGATAAAATTCCAGGGGAAGCTGGCATTAATCAGGGTTTGGATGAAATTAAATTAAGTGCTTTTTATTGAACTCAGCAGTATTAGTTATTAAAACCAGAAGGACTTTCCCAACTAGTGTAAAAAAGCAAACAATGACTCATACTGTGGCATAGATTTTATTGGGAAATTAAAACACTCATTTTCTCTTATTCTTTCCCTTTTTCGTTTTTCTTTTTTTTTTTTTTTTTTTTTTTTCTTTACTAACTTCAGACAAACACATGTAAACTGTTGGTGAGTCTGTGCTCATAGCCTGAAGCCATGCTGTTGTTACTGGGGCTGGCTCTGCCATTGGTGGCACTTGATGCTGGCAGAGTGAAATTGCTTATACAGAAACAGTGCTTCCACAGGTCTCCTGTGCCTTTAGTTATAGTCACAATTTGACATCAATATACCGACCACTCCTGTGTGGTGCTGAGTTGGCACTGGGTAGAGCTCAAGACTCTGGGCAAGAAAGACTTAGCGAGGGGTTTTCAAAGGCAGAACAAAGATGCCTGTCCTAGCTTTCCAGTGTCTTTCCCACCCAGTCAGCCATGCTCTCACCCTCTTTTCTTGCATGACACTTATTCTTCTAGAGCCTGTTCAGTTCATCCCTGCAGTGCCCATGGTCAGGAATATGAATACCCTATTTATGCCATGCAATGCCAAGTCTTGTTATTAAACCTTGAGAGAGGGATGAACCCAGCTTTCAACATCCAAGGGGTGGTGATTTCCCTGAGACTACCTGCTCTACTCCTAGGAAGGATACAGAATTGTGGCTGAGCTGATGCTGTGGCACAGCAGTGGTCCAGGAGAAGCTGTGTTGGTGTGTGGTTCTGGGGAATGGGGACCATGCTGGAGCTTGTCTGGCACTGCCAAGGGTGCAGAACATGAGGCCCTTACAAAAGCATCCATGAATGTGGAGCTTGTGTGTAGCTGTGGTAGAAAAGTGGTTTAAGGAAAGATTTTGGAAAGTATGCAGATAATCCAGTATCTGCACCAAAACAACCATCTTCAACAGTCCACAGAGGATGGATTGTGTCCTGGCAGAAGGAAGCACAACAAGCATAATCCTTCTTCTCTAAGACCAGAAGACCTGGGTAATTATAAACTGATCATTTTGACTTTGATAAAGAGGAAGATACTAGAGCAAATTATGAACCAATTTAAAATCACTTCTAGAATAATAAGACGACAAGATACATTGGTCTAACCTAGACCAGTCAAGAACAGATTTGTTTTCTCTTTTGACATCCATTGATCTGGGAAGGTAATAGTAGCTGTGATATATTTTTGACTTTGAGGTAGCATTTGTCTCAAAAGCAAACCAAGGACACTTGGTTTGAGTGAAATTATTACAAACTAGGTGAAAAAATATATTTAAAAAATAACTACAGCTAGTTCTTTGTCCAACTGGGAAGAGAAATCATGTAGGAAGCCTCAAGGGCCAAGTCCAATGTTATTCAATAGTTTAATTAACTTATTTAATTCCTTCCATTCAGATTTAATTTAGAGGGGTTTAAAACAAGCACATTTCCTTTGTTGATTCCCTGTGGCATGTAAGCATTTGTTAATGAAGACAGCTGAAGAAGGGAGATCAGTGGGTGAGGTTGTGCAGCCTTTCCCATTGTCAGGGTGAGCATGATGTGGGATCCTGCAGTTACTGCCCTGGACCAGTACGGCTTTAAACCCCCTTCCTCCCCTAGCACAGGTATAACCGACAGAAAAGGCTTGGAGATGAAGAAAACAGCATAAACTGAGAGCTCTTGACCAGCCAGCTCAAACTGGTTTACAGATATTATAAAAGCTTTGAATTTGATGCAGCTGGACTGATGCACTGGAAAATCTGGCTGTAGTTTGGTTGAAAAAAAAATCTGTTTCCCTTAGGTGTTGGGTAGGTTTACATTACCAGTGCAGTGGCACTATGTAAGTTGTTACAACACATCTGGTGCAGAGCGCATCTGGGAGAGTGAGGGTCAGCTATGAGTTTGGCTTTTGTGGGCAATGAATGATTTTTAACTTGTTGGTTTGGGCTATTCATGGCCACTTCAAATAGAAACTGCTGTTAGCTAAGCAAGGACTAAAGAGAGGAGGCTTGCTATGTCTTGCTGTAGGGGAGCGCGCCTGGCGAAAAGCCATCTTTGTGTATCTGCCTGCTCTGAGGTGGTGTGAACTTGTGTGTCCTGAGCGTGTACATGAAGGAGGAAAATGTTTAAGAATCCACACAGCATAGGAACGTGGGGCACCTTGCGTCTGGATTTCGTTTGAGGGAATTAAGAGCTGATCCTTAGCTGGAATATGAATCAGATCTGATTGTGTCTGTGTTGACTAAAAGAGGTTGTGTGGTGTGTGTGAGCTGGAGCTCAATCTAATGTGGAAAAGTTTGATCCAGAGCTCTGTTTAATTTAATACTTGACTATTCTACCTATTTTAGTTCTGACTCAAAGCTCAGCATTCTTTCTCACTGGCAGTTGTTTGTATTAGCAAAGGACCTGTGTGGAACCAGGGAAGAACCTTCATGCACCTAAACCTCAGCAAGTCCAGCAGAAATTAATTACTGGTCCGTAATATTTTATCTCTGTTGCTAGAGGGACTGGAAAAGCTTTCCCTTCTCCCTGTTGCCACGATGAGGCGGGGGGGAATTAATATCCTGTGACATCCCATCAAATCCCCAGATACATTCATAGCACTGGGTTAGTAATCCATAATTTTGCAAGGTTTAAAACTCCTAATATACTTCAGATATTTTACGTGCTTCAGTAAGTCTATTGTGCTATGTTAAGAAAAAGTCCCATGATTAGTTTTAGTACCTTTTGATATCTAAATAAACACTGGCTCAATAAGAATATCTATAGCAAAGCAAATATTTTCAGAGTAGTTCAAAGAAATACAATTTAATGTCCTTAATATCTTTGCCTTTAATAGGAAACTTCTCTCATTACAATCATTCTTGGCTTTTAAGGTCAGTAGGCACTAATACAAAAATTTTGTCTGTCTTGCATAATAGCATTGAATAAAAATCCTTATTCAGAAATTCCTACTTAAAACTCACAACTTCTGGTTGAACCAGAGCAGATTTAATAAATTTTTCTATTCTTGCCTTAAAAAGATAACATGTGATGGAGAATCCTCCACAATGTAGATAAATTGGTCCAATGATTAACTGCCTTCATTGTATGTATGTATAAAAAGTAGGCTTATTTCTAGTACATACATTTGTCTTGCTTCATTCTGTCTCTAAAATTGCCCTGGCTTTGATAAATTAAAGTGTAACTTATAATTTAAAAAAAAATATCTTTTTAACGTATTCCGGTGCTTAAGAGGTGATTGACGTGCTATCTGTCAGTAGAATAAATTGAATAGCTTCAACTTCTTTGGTATCTCACTGTTGAGTTGTTATGCCAGCATTTCTAGGAGCAAAGCCATCTTCCATTCATCTGCAGATTTTCCCTTGCTATAGCCAGATTGAAAGCCCTTATTTCCCACCCCAAGGAAACAAGTGAATAAGAGAAAGTAAGATTTATTTTTCTTTTTAAACTAAATATACAAATAAATAATCTGTAGGCTTTTTTTATTATTATTTTTTTTTTTTGGTGTGGAAACCTGAAATTTTCCAAGGGGTTGTGGGCTCATGTATAGAAAATGTCAGCCTCCAGGTGTTGGGCTTCCTGGGTTTGTATCCCACAGAGCCCCATTAGGTGCTGCATTCCCAAGGGTGTCAGAGGACCATGGTGTCTGTGCAGCGCCCTCAGCCATAGGGCAACATGTGCCCTGTTGGCTAAATCCGTTTTCGTAAGTTTGAGAAATGGATCAGGACTTGCTTCTGATTAGCAGCCTAATCCCTTGGGAAGGTTCAGTGGTGAAAAACTGAGGATGGAAATTGTGCAGGAGCAAGTGAGTGGTGAGAGGAAGGGGGATGTGCAGTGCTCAGAGCAGTCCAGATAGAAAATAGTAATAAACAATAATGTCCACTTACAAAATTACACCTTTGCTTAGCCTACACATTTCCACCTCCACCCCCTACATTTTCCATCACTCCTGTATTTGTACTTTTTCCCATATAAACAAGATTAACCTCAATAATACAACCCTGTTACAGATAGCATTGCATCAGGCTCTCTTGGGAGCTACCCTATGAAGCCAAGAAATTGTTGCTCAGCATGAGCACTCTGGTCCTAATTTCATCATCTGTGATACTGTAATTGGTCTTCATGATGATGAGAGAATATGCTTGGTACCAAATCACGTATGATTTGTGCTGTAAGCAGCCAGGGACTTGAACCAATGTATTGCCCAGCTGCTAGTGGTTCAGGTTTTATTATGACCATGGATCTCCAGTGTGGTTGTAGGCACAGTCCTCAACCTCTCTAGCACCCCAGAAAAATTCTTCTGAATCCCCCCAAAAATGGCCTGATTCACAGTACCATCCTCCCCCTCTCTGCTGTCATCCTTTAAATATAAGTTGCACTCTAAGTTCTCATTGCTGGGACCTTTTCCCAAATAACAGTCTTAAAGTGATAATGAGAGTGGTAGCAAGTCTCAATCAGGTGTTCACCTTCACCCTTCCCTCCCCCTGGGAACTGCTTCTCTCTCCTTTGGAGGGATATCCTGCTTAACCAAGAGCCTGGATAGGAGAGTTGTGGAATTCCAAGTGCATCCCCTACAGCTCAGTGCTCTTTACTGATGGTGGATTTCTTCCTGCTCATTCATCTCAGAGTCCAAGGAATCCATCCAGCCTTGTGGCACCCTCAGTGCCCTTCTGGCTGTGAGCTCCTCTGCCTGATTACATAGGTTGGAAGGGAAGCTGTCACTGCCTGTGTGAGCTGATATTTCCACCTTGTGATTTCCTGGCACTGCTGTTCCCTCTGTGGTGAGGAGCAGTGACCAAAGCTCCCCTGTCCTGCCTGGCTCTGCCAGCCCCTGTCATTGCACCTCTGTTGCTGCAGCTGGAGACATTCCTCTGACTCATCTGATGCACAGCAAGGCTCTGATGTGGGAACCTTCTTAAGCCGCTTCATGCACATGCCAAGAATTAATTTAGGTTTTTTGCTGCAGCCTTATCTTTTTGCCTCAATCATCTACTGGCTCTACAGACTCTCTGGCAGGCTTCCTCCTTTTGATGTGTTTGAATAAAACCTTTTATTAGTTTTTAAGGCTTTAGTAAGTTGTTTCTTAAAATCTTTTTGACTTGCTTTATTATGCTCTTACATTTAATTTGCCAGAGTTTATGCTTTTTCCATGGCTTTATTATTTATTTTTTTTTTAGACAGTATGCATGCAGCTTGAAGGAAAAAGAGCCTGATCCTTACCCTGCAATAAGGTGGTTCTTGGAAGTTTGCTTCCCATATAAATGTCCCAACCTGCCCTTCCTTCCCTGTGATCAAAGAGCCCATATCTAGAAATCTTTTCTGGCAAGTGCTGTGGCATCTCTTTCATTTCTATCCTCAGCCCAGGAGCCCAAGGGGCTAGTGCAGGAAAATGTGCAATCAAAATAGACCCCAGCATCATCACACTAGGTGCAGAAATGCATCCTGACTGTAGTAATGTACTGTGTTGTAGCTGCAGCCTTGGCCTGTTTTCTTCATGCTGAACCAGGAAGGTGATTTGGTGCAGCACCAGGATGTGGAGGTCACTCCACAAACAAACCCTCAGTCATTATTTGTATTGGGCTGGACAGATCAGCTGTGTGTTCCTCTGATGCTGTCAGAGGTGTATTAACCTTTCAGGAAACCTCTTCAGAAAAACACATGTAACGGGTACCATTACACCGATACCATGAAACCAGGAGGTGCTGTGGCTACAGATGTGTTACCCTGCAGTGTCCCACTGACCCCTGTTGTGGTGCAGGACCAGACAGGCTCCTGGCTGAGAGCAAGCAGTGCTGCTGTCACCACCCATATCCATCACTGTCAATGGGGCAGCAGCTTCCTGGGGTGGCTGTGGCAGAAGATCAGAGGGATCTTCTTGCTTGTGAGCATGAAGCAGCCAGCCTCCAGCAAGGTTGGCTAGGTCTCTCTTCCACTCCTAGCCTCTGACCTCCTCCTTGCTCTGATTTTATCTCCTCTCAGCCCAAAGCTGTCTAGCTGCAGAGTTTAATCCTCTGCTGTATCAGCATAGGGATCCTCCACCACCAAAGTAGTGGTACCTAATTTAGGTTATATCTGCCCCCTCTTGTGTTCCCAGCCTGCAATTTAGGCATCAGGGTGTCTTACCTCTGACAGAAGCCCACCTCTGAGCTAATTGTGATCATGTGTCCATGGCTGCGAACACCAGCTGTTGTTTAATTTACTGGTGTATGGTTTCTTGATATGTACTTACATATCACTAATTGCTAATATATAAGTACGTCTCCTCTTTCCTTTCAAAGATAATTATTTTGCCATTTCCTCAGCTGTCTCCAAATGAACCACTGCTGGTTTCTGGATTCATGCATGACATTTGATTACCTTTTCATAGGCATATCTTACTTAACTGTAAGTGTTATTAATGACCATAAAATTACCCAGCCCTGAAACAAAGTAAAAATGTAATAAAAGCTTTAGCCTTAGTGAACTCCTCAGAGTGCAAATCCCAGAGAGGGGCTGCGTGTCACATAGCTATGTGTTCCCTTGGGCAATCATGTCCCATACCCCAGAAATGGTCACAGCCATTGCTTAAAAAAGCTTATGTGTGAGTTACCTCATGCATTTGGGCTGCTCGCACTGCCTTTGTAGCAGGAAAGTACACATGCTTTTCTCCTTGTCAGACTTGTTAGTACCCTGAGCAGTAAATAGAAACAACCTGGTAGCTCTTCCAGATAGGTTTTGCTGTTAGCAATACTCCTGCAGTCCTTCTGTCCTTGTTCAAGAGCACTGCAAGCCTGAGCTCGTGCTAAGTGAATTATCCAACTTCAAAGCCAGCCGCTTTGCAGCAGCAATGCTGGTAGATGGTGTTTTTATTAGCTTTTGCATCACATTTAAGCTGCTTTAAAATGGCAGATTTAAGTTCCAGAAACACAAGGCTTAAGGGGTTTATGCTTTGCAGAAGCACTGATGGGGACCCTGTGGAGCAGATCCATGTTGGTGGCTTTCTGTGGGCTTGGAGCAGCACCATGTGCTTTGGCACACCATGATATGGACGCTGCCTCCTGCCCACCTATGAGGCATAAGGGGGCCTGGGGATGGGGACCCCTCCATGGCACACATTCCTCAAAGTGCCTTCCTGAGGGAAAAGTGCTCCAACACTGTAATTCAGTGCCAGCAGCCTCAGTGCCATTTGGGTTTGTGCTGTTTGGATTTTCGGCTTTGGGCACAGGAACACACGTCTCTGGTAGCCCCCTCCTTGGGCACTGAAGTAGCCTGATTCCTGC
>NW_009932724.1:39341-44609 GCF_000696875.1 Nestor notabilis
TAAATATAGCCTGTGTTAAGGCTGGGAGTTGAGCTTCTATGGATTTCTGTCCTTGAGAGGAAGGATTTATCTCACTAGATGAACAGGGTGATGGAAGAGATGAGGAGAATAACACGAGGTGTGTCTTCACTTTGACTTGTTGCAAGTAAAGACAAATGGACTGCATGCACCCTGGGGATTTAGCTGCGACAGTGCATCTCTCATCACAGCAGATGTGTTGTCTTTGGCTTGCTCAGCACTTGAGTGCCTTGTTGTGAAACTAACTAGAGATGTACATGAAATTTTATATGCTCAGAAATAAGCTGGGCATCATATGCAAAGGAGCATTCCTCTCAGTAGCAACTGAGGCGTGATGGTATTTGGGATAACAATGATAGGAAGAGGAGACATGGGGCTGGTGGCTCCAGCAGCACCTGGTGCCTGCTTAGGCATGTGGGTGATGCTGCATTTCTTCTGTGTTATAATGAACATGTGGGGGGGATATAATATTCTGAGGAGAAAAGGTAAGGTATTACTTTAAATAACTTGATGGTGACAGGCAGGTACAAGTCTTTGGAAAGAGGTCAGAGGGAAAAAGATGACAGCTAGTGGAGATACTCATACACCAGAAAGCCTGGGGGAAAATTAAGAGATGTGGGAGGCTACATGTAAATACAAACCTCATGCTTAGGGAAAAGCGGTGCTTGCCCAGCTGGAAAAAGTGCACATATGGATACCTAGGAGTTATCTGTGAGCATCACCCACAAGAAGTCCATCCTCTCAGGATGCTGGTGCCTCCTGGTGTCTGAAGGAAGTTTCTGTTAAAGCAATGTAGAGGCAGGCACCCTATTTGCTCTGGCTGTATGAGGGTCTCATTGTAATCTTACGGCTTCCTTTTAATTAGAAGTCATGCTACCTGTGCTCCTGAGGAAGAGGTGTGTCAGGCACCCCAGGGGCTGCTCCATCCCTGGCCCTTACACCCACTCTGTATAGAAGATGTGCATAAAACCAGCCTTGTTTGTCTCTTCATTTTTGTAATTTTTTTTATTGCATGGCGCTTGACCTCTGTTTTGAAATGAGGAAGGCACACAGGTCTGCTACTCTGCAACTGACTTCTCACCTGATTCTTGAGTGGCTTCTTTAAGGAGTCCAAGAGAACTTGTAAATCCTTTTGTGTTGGTAATGAGCTCCTGGTGACCCCTGAATCTTAGACACTCTCTCTGCTATTACGTTATTTATTAAGCAGTTCAGGCTAACCTTTTCCACAAAAGATATTAACCTGCCAATTCCTTTTACTAGCTTAATGATTATGTCTTCAAGCTCTTAATGTGCTCCAGCTCCTCACGCATGCCTGGGGGTTGGTTTCGTTTTGTTTGCTTGGGATTTCTTTAACACGGGGGGGGGGGGGGGTGGGGGGGGGAGGGCTAAGTTAAGTTGGAAAATGCTGTGAAATAAAAGATGCACAGGAATGATAATAACACAATAGTGTTCTGTAACACAATAGTCTGGGCAGGGAGGGGACTCCCAGTTTCTGTGCAGCATGGACAGAGCACTGTGCTTGCACCCATCTGATGTGTCTTCTCTGGGATGTAGTGAAGGTGTGGTTACTCATGGAAAGCCTTGGGATCAGGTTTATCACAAATGCTGTGAAATAAAAGATGCACAGGAATGATAATAACACAATAGTGTTCTGTAACACAATAGTCTGGGCAGGGAGGGGACTCCCAGTTTCTGTGCAGCATGGACAGAGCACTGTGCTTGCACCCATCTGATGTGTCTTCTCTGGGATGTAGTGAAGGTGTGGTTACTCATGGAAAGCCTTGGGATCAGGTTTATCACAAAGCAGGTCTTAAATGGCTTAACCTGCCCAACCCCATGGATTTACAACGGTAGGGCAAAGGTATGAAATAAGAAAATGTATTGTCACTTAAAGATCAGGTTTGCCCTGGAGGTTGCAGTATCTGGGCAGTCTGAGCCTGGCTCATCAGTTACTGCTACCCTCCCAGGACTGAGTGTAGCATCTTGGGTTCTCTTGTTCTTCAAACTGCTTCTTACAGCAGAAATACGTGATTTGGTTCTCTTCTAACTTCTTATCCCATTTGCCTAGCCCTGGGTGCCTTGAGTGAGCACTGGAATACTGTAATATGTGTCATATATTCTGCTTGACCATGTGGAGATCTGTTCGTTTTTGTCTCTCCTTCACTATGGTTCTCTCATTAACATTTCTGCTATACACCATCATGAAACAGGGATACTTGGGTGAGTCATAAATCACCATCTGCTGTAGGAATTGTGAATTGTGTGTTTCAATGCCCAAGAATCCCATCTCTTACCTGATGTCTTTGTTCACATGTTGACAGTTCATGCATGGTAATCCACTTGCCCAGCTGTCTGGGGATCCCACGCTCTTACATCCTTGGTTGCACCCTGTCCCAGGAAACATTTAACCCTTCACTGAGTGGCAAGCAATATAAAAGTGAGTGGATCTAGTGTATGTGATTTCCATTTAAGAAAAAAACAATTTCTCATGCTTTTTTGCTATTGAGTAAAAATTCAGATCACTGAGTTCAGTGAAGGTGGCTCTGGGAAGTACCTGGCTTTGGCTATATGGGAGGGTAGCCTCGATGAAGTGATGGACTTTTCTGGCCTTCATATGGACAAAGGTTTTTTTAAGGATTGTTCTTTGTGCATTGATGTGTGAATCACATGCACCAACAGGAATGGTGCTGTGGATGTTGCTGTAACCAGAAGTCTCGGCACTCTACAGGACAGAGCTGGGTGCAATCTCCAAGCTCCACTGACTTTTCCTTGCAGCTGAGGGTTGTTTTTCCCCTTCACCTCTTCCTCCCTGGGCTCCCCATGCACTAGCTGAGGCACGTATCTACTGAACATACTCCATTTGCTATTTTGCCTGGGTGTGTGCAGGTGGGAAGAGTGGATGGTTTTTCACAGGGTGTCAAGAGATACTGGCTCACCATGCAGAGGGACTACCTGCTACAGAAGCCTTCACAAATTTGATTAGTTTAGTGTATCAAAAGACGACCAAAAAGTTACTTGATTTGTGTGTTTTCAGTGAAAATAACCCATATATAATCTACTGCAGAGTCTCTTAATCTAATGGCTAGAGGCAGAACAAGAATCAGGGGCTAGAAGCCAAAACCAAAGAATTCCAATTAGAAATGGGACACAAATATTTAGCAGGCTGCATAAACTACCTAAGGAAAAAAATGGAAAGAAAAAAAAGTAGCTTCTCTTTTTCACCTTGTAATGCTTTATATTGAGTCTGGATGCCTTTATAGAAAATACAGTTCAGCCAAATTTGAGTTACTTGGCTCAGCACATGGATAAGTGGGTGAAATACTATAGTGTGTGATGTACAAGAGGTCAGACAAGGTGATCTGATGGTTCCTCCGGCCATGCTAAAACTTCTTAGAGGCTGTAAAGCCGGAAGGATGGGGCCAATTAAGGTGTGAGGCTGCGACTCCATCTGTGCTCTCGTGAGACTAGCAGAGGGTCTGTGTGTGACCCTGCCTCTTGTTCCTCTGATCTCAGGAGAGGGTCCTCTGAAGAGAAACTGAAGGTTATGAGTTTGGAAGCTATATATAAAACTGAATTCCCATGATCTTCTTTTTCTTTTTTTTTCTTTTTTTTTTTTCAACCAGCATTTAAGCCATGCATGATCCAGCCCACATATGAGTTTGAAATATTCCATCGTGTTTTCATTATTTGCTTAAAAATGGGAATTGTCAAGATCTCTTTTGCTTTAATTACCTGATGCTACAGGGCTTCAGAGTGCCTTTTTACACTCTCCAGAACATGCCCTTGGGATGTGACAAGTCTGAGTTCTACAGCAGATGCTTTCAGAAGAAAGTTGTTGGCATGAGTGTCTGAAAATAGAAGCTTGTTTACAAGGCTGGTTTTGCATTATCAGCTGTAGTGCTCCAATAATTAAGGCTGTGAACTTAATTAGCTCAACACTCCATAATTCTCTTCCGCCTCTCCAGGGGCTTGTCTGCACACAGCTCTTGCACTGCTTCAGCTTGTGCCGGGAACATCTTTATCCCAGGGCGGCTGCTTTCACTCGAGTACCACCTTAACTGCCATGAATGTTGTGCTCCGTTTTTGAGTACACAAACCTTCCATAGGGCTTTCTGAAGAGCCCATCCCTGGATTATTTTGGCTGCTTTTATTAAAAACACACAGGCAAAAGTACTGATCTCTACTGAAGCATCAGCAGAACTGAATGGTGCCATTGTTACTACTGATTGAAAGGGTGCTTTTACACTGGCTTCAAGCTTGTGTCTGTTCTTAAGTGGAAAATGTTTCTTAATGCTGAATAATGTAGTAACATTTCTGGCCAGCACAGGCTCTTTGACAATGAAACACTGCCACATGCTCAAGAATGGACCGTGGCTTCTGCTTTCACCTCTCCCATCTGGGTTAGGTGTCTTCTGAGCAGGACCCAACCCTGGGCAGGGAACAACATCCTCTCCAGCCCCAGCCTGGAACACCCCATTCCCCAGTGACCCCCACTCAACGTGACCAAGCACATCCTGTGACTGAGACCACCCCATCCCTCGGCATCGTCTCCTGTGTGTTTCCTCAGAGCCAACCCACGCACAACTGGGAGATGTTTTCCATCTCGAGTGCGTGAGCTTCAGCTGCTTCGACTATCCCGTGTGTGCGTCCTTCCTGTTTGGACAGATACTTGATACATACACCTCAAATGGAAAGGGCTGGACATGATTAAAACACACAGTCCAGCCACAGGCATCCTTTTCTCACTCAATGTCCATCCCCACCCCCAAGCGAACCTGAGGGGTTGTAATGATAGAGTTTGTCATGCAAAGAGTTGAGTAATTCTTTAACTGTTTTAGATGCAGAGGGACAGATGCAAGGTGTTGCCTGGTGGCACACTGTGCCTGCCTGTATCATGGCTGAGACCTGCTATGCTTACACTGAGGTATTTTGTATTTCTGCAGGAATATCTAGGCATACAAAAGTCAAACCTTCCAGATTTATTTGGAGTTAAATTAAAGTTGGTATGTAAACTGATTAGCTTTATCAAAATACTTACATTTTCTGAATTCCCTGAACTCCCAGGATAACTGATGTTCCAAGCTATTAACTTGTAACATTAACATTTCCCCTTAATTACAGGGCTGTGATGAAAGCCTCTCTCCCAGTGGGTGCATAGCTCTAGAACCAGAGATGGTTCCTGGCACGCGATTAACAGCTCTGACTCAAAGCAGGACGGTTCTCTCAAACATACCAACTCTGCTGAGGGTG